>NW_015386153.1:282868-307784 GCF_001527695.2 Protobothrops mucrosquamatus | reverse complement strand
TTTTTTTTTTTGCTTCGGAGGGAACGTCAAGGTGGCTTTTTAGGAGCACACGGTCGCCGCCGCTTTGCCCGGGACCTTTCTGGCTTTTTTCTTCGCTTCTTTTTCTTCTCGGCTCTGGCGAGAGGAGGCTTTCGCGCAAAGATGTGCGGGTGAACAGTTGCACCGTCGCCCGGGAGACATCACAAAGGGTGAGTTGCGTGCCATCCCCTCTTGGCTTGGAAGGGGGTGTGGGGGAAGCTCTCGCTTTTCCTCGTCTTCTCTTTCCCCCCCCCCCACCCTCCCCCAAAGTGGAGGAGGAAGTTGTAAAGTTTAGGAACTTGAGTTTGGGGGGGGGAGGAGGAGGAAGGGAGGCGTAGTCTGTCGCTGAAAAGGATGGAGGCGCGAAGCATTTTTGTCTGAAGCGCGACTTGGGCTTTTTGAAAAAGGTGGCTGGCGTTTTTGTTCTTTCCGCTGGCTGTTGCGTCGCCTTTTCTCCGCTCGCACCGTTGGGAACAAAGGCGTCGGAGGCGGAAGGGATGGGTGGATGGAGGGGTTTTTTTTTTCTCTTTAATTTCTCTTTCTGCTGAACGGTTCCTGGGATGTGTTGTGATCCAGGGGGGGGGTGCAACGCATCTGAGCAACGGGGCCCCGTGGCAAATCCCCCCTCGGGTTTAGCAAAAGGTAGCGGGGATGGTGGTGATCCTGCAGCGGTTTAAGGCTCCGAAATCGCCGGCCGCTTGGTTAGCGCTGCCTAATTCCATTTAAATCACATTCCTTCTCTGTCTGTGAACGGGGGCTGCAAGCAGGAAGAAAGCTTGCGGGGTGGGGGGGATGCTGAGCGGAGAGGAATGCCTTTGGGGGGGGGAAAGTCGGCTCTGAAGCAGGAGATAACATTTCTTTGCTTTTTTGTTTTTGTTTTGTTTTGTTGTTGTGTTGTGTTCGGATGGTAATTTGCCTTTGTGGTAGGGCTGGCCCATTAACTTTCTGCTCACGTCCTGATGAAGATCAAAAGCAGAGGGAAGCAGAGAAGCCTGCATGGTTCTCTGGTTTCATGCATTGTTGGAAATAAGAGGAAGGGGAATTGGAGAGGGGAGGGGGGGGATAAGAAAATACCTCAAATGGAGTCTAATACATTTTAAAGACATGCACCGCACTCCTCTCCCACTCCACACACACACACACAATCTCCTCCTCCAAGGCTCTAAGTGCCTTTTATTTCCCTAACTTCCTCACCTAAGAAATCTGCTGGTCTTGATTCCTGAACAGTTTGTTGGTATGTCACACACCATGCCTGGGGGGTGGGCAAACAGTTAAGGGCTTTCCGTTCTTGCAGAAAAATAAATTGCTTTTTCCCCCAAGACTTGGTTGATTGGAATGGTGGGAGAGAAAGTGGGAAGTTGAGGTAATATGAATCCTGCTTTCAAAATTCTTAACATTTCATTGCTTTTGTCTCCTTCAGTCCCAGCCCTTGATTTTATTTTACTTTTTTTTTTTTCTGACCAGGAGTGGCGAAACTGAATCTCTGTTCCAAATTAACCTCCTTTTTCTGTTTCTGATTGGAAGGTAAAAATCCCTCCCTCCTTCCCACCCTCCCAAACTATCCCCCTGTTCTCTTGTAAGAGAGAGCAGGAAAGGCAACATAGAAAAGGCTTCTGAAGTTTGAGCAGAACTTAGCTGAGCCCTTCCCCATCTCTTTTTAAAACCTTGGCCATTGAAGGTTGGGAGAGAGATCTTGGAAAGAAAGGCTCCTGATGGCTATAATGGGGGGGGGGACTTCATGAGGCTTTTTTCATCCACACTGTTCCTGGAAGAGTTAACTTGCTGCTTATGTCAGATCAATAAGGCAACCAAGGAAAAGTGTTGCAGTTACACACTGGAAGCGTGGGGTGGGAAGTGAATTCTGCTAATGCTCAAACAAATTACTCAGAGTTTTAAAATAGATGCAGCATCAATTTGAATCATTTGTTTTTCTTACTGGCTTCTCTGATGATAACTTTTCCCTTCCCTTTCAGATTGAGTTTTATGATTAATAGTCTCTAAAGAATAAACTAGTTCAGGGCAGGTTGTGTGTTCAGCCTTGCAGTGTGTTGATGAAACAGAATAGCAGAGCCTGTGTTAAGAGTATCCCAGGTATCTTAGGCTGTGGTTGATCTTACATTCCTGCTGGGATGCTTTGACTGTCTTGAGGAATTCTAAAACAAGAGGTAGGAAACGGATTGGAAGATGATGCCTATTGACATAGACATTCTGTGTTAAGAGTTGCTTTAAGGAATGCTGCTTTTTAAAGGGACAGCTCTTAGCCCCAAACATAATAACTCGGTGCCAGTGCTACTCTGCCTCAAGGTATTTACATGGAATAAAGGGTGCAGCTTCTGACAACACTGAAAGCTTGATTGTTTTAATTTAATTTTTTAAGCAACAGCCATTTGTTTTCTTGTATATATCACCATAACATAAAGTTTTATACATTTCATGAAGCAAGATGAATAGTTGACTAGTGTTTAGCTTGATTGAAAAGCTTTTTTTTAAATGTTTTGTTTAGTCTTTTGTGTGTGTGTTTTTTTTAAAAAGTTGCATACCTCTCGATCCTTATTACTGAAAATAATACAAAGGTGGTGTGAGTATAAAGTTTATTTTTTGATGGTGGTGTCATAGTCACTGCAAACATTACTTGGGAGCAATAGCATCTTTTAACAGGAGTGTATGTGCATCTTTACGTTTGTACTTCAGTTACAACTTTAGACAATATCTGAAAATATTTTTTCCTCAATTGTGCTCTTGACTTTGAAGGAAGACGGTTTTGCTTTGGGGAATATGGTATGGTTCCCAAGACCTCTGAGTCTTCTTACTGGAAGTATTATATTTCTGGCTGGATAATTCTGGGAGTTGAAGTCCAGACTTCTTAGAGTTGCTGAGATTGAGAAACATTGGAATTTGATTTTTATGGATGTTGAAACAAGCTTGCAAACATTCTACTAGGAAATGAGGCTTCTTTGGGTCTTAGGGCAACTTTTGGCTTCATGTTCATAACATACCTGCAGACAGTTCTATATGAAGTATAAGGTTGATCAGTTGAATGTTAACCAGGCCATTCAATAAATTTACTTTTGCTCAGTCTTTACAATTAATAAATGACTGCTACAGACTTGTAATCTGATAAAAGTGCTTTGACACGTAACTGGTGCTAAAGGGATTGTTCTCCATAGGTTTGTATGTGGCATTCATTGCTTTCTTTAAAAATAAGTATGGGTGGTGGACTTTTAGCTTCAGCCGCATTGGCTCATATCAACAAAATGCTGAGAACTAAAATTCAGTGTTATCTGGTTGGCCGCAGGTTCCTTGCATCTGATGTAACTGTTTGAACGTGGAGAAAATGTATTTGTTTAGGCAGCGGTGACAGTGAACTTATATGACTTTGGAAGAAATAGTGGTTTGAGTGAATTCTAATCCTGTTCAAGACATTCAAGTGAGATAAGCTGAAAGCACCACCTAGTGCAGAAGTAAATGCCGTTATAGTCAGTGGGACTTCATTCCAGGCATACATGCATCAATTGCCACATCCAGGCTGCAGTGAAGTATTTGAAAAAATACCCCCGCTTGTTTGGTACTTCAGTGGAAAGGGTGGGCTAAATGCAATAATGAAACCCTTGCAGAATGTTCTAAATTACAGTGGGATCCTTGGTTGCTGTGGGCAGCAAGAAGGGACTTCATCTGGAACTACAATAAAAGGATAAAAATCTTTCATATCCAGGTTTAACTGTGAGTCTAGATTCTCAGAACTGTGATTTATTATCCTTTTCTGCAGTTTTGTCATGGCTGCACATTTTGTTCAATACATTTTTGTGGATTTGCACAACTAGGAAAAGTTTGAATGTAAGCCTCGGCTGTTGGCTTCGCTTGGCAAAAGGGGGCAGTATCAAA
This sequence comes from Protobothrops mucrosquamatus, assembly GCF_001527695.2. Lineage (NCBI taxonomy): Eukaryota > Metazoa > Chordata > Lepidosauria > Squamata > Viperidae > Protobothrops > Protobothrops mucrosquamatus. The sequence goes on along the minus strand of NW_015386153.1, from coordinate 303,884 downwards.
CAGTGCCTTGGCAATCTGTACATGTTGATATGTGCATTTCCTTTTAAGTATTAAAATATGTGTATTTCTTACCCGCAGTTTATGATTTTGAGACAATGCAATTTGTGGAAATGCTTTCTTTTAAAATAATACCGTTTGCCCGATGCAAAGGTGCTTGGTAAAAACATTTACATTTTTTTAGGGAAAAAAACCCCAGCAAATTATAGAGCGGTTTCCTTCTGCTAAACGATTTTGTAGCAAGTTTAGATTTGTCATGGATGCATTCTTGATGAAAACTAATATGCTTCGGTTAAGGAAAGAAGGTAAGGAAGATGTAGGGTAGACTCTGTTTCGTTCATTCTGATTTAGGATGGCCTGAACTACAAATCAGTGAAGCCAGAGTACTTTCCAGTTAAAGCACTTTCTACTTTTATGCCTACTCATCTAGGAGTACATACCATAGGACTTTCCACAAAAGCAATAGAAGGCTAATGTTAGAAATTGCTATGGTTGAAGTGCTTGGATTATATTTAGCGTATCCAAAATGAAGTCCTTAATTTGGTCTGTAACATGCCTTTCAAATAATTCTCACCTTTCCATTTAAAATTTGAAAGTGAAAAGACTGTTTTTGCTCCTTATAGTTTTTTTTACCTGAACTCATCTATTGAGATGTGAGTAATCAGGCACAGAGATTTTGTGTGCCCCATCTGAAATGTATTACAGTGTTCAATTCCCTCTTTACCAATACATTAAAATAATAAGGAGGAAAACATCCTTTAAATTGTGTAAGCAACACATTTTATAGGGCACAAGTTACAAAAAACAGATGGGTAAATAGAATAAATGTATCAGCAGAATATTTTGGAATGCGAACCTAAACTTTTGTAAAATTCTCTTTTTTTCACACAAAGTCCCAATAATTTCAGGTGACTTGTTATATTTATAATCTTGTGGCAAAAGAGTCCTCACTCCCCCCCAAATGGGGCTTCAGTGTTTTAAATAATGTACCTTTTACATACTGACAATAATGAGAGAAGCTTTACATAGATGTTTTATTTATTTATTCCATCTACCATTTGAGGACCAAGTTTTTATGGATACAAACTTGTACTTGGTACTTGAATTTCTTCTTAATCAGATCAAAGACATAATAAGTAAATTGAAAGAGCTAAAATGTAAATTTTTGTGTTGATTTAAAAAAACCCCTTTTTTCTAAAATGTCTTAGGCCACTGATAAACTTTTCTTGGTGAATTTGAGGGACATCTTTTTATGATGAGTTTAAAAAACAATGCTTTTTCATTTGGCTAAGACCAAGTTGCAGTATCCTATAGAACAGGCATGTCAAACTCGTGATGTCACGTGACATCGCGCAACATATCATGACTTTTTCCCCATTGCCGGCAATGGGGTGGGTGCGATTTTGGCGTGATGCATCCAGCCTGCAGGTCGGCAGTTTAACATGCCTGCTATAGAACAATTTTACTAAAGTTATAAGTAATCCTTGCTTACCAACTGCTCATTCAACAACCATTCAAAGTTATGACAGTGCTGGAAAAGATTTACAACTGGCCCTATCACGGCTGTTGCAATGCCCCTGAGTCACTTGGCAACCAGTTCACAATTGCAATGGTCACAACATCCTGTGGTCATGTGAGCACCTTCACAGCTGGTTTCTGACAAGCAGAGTCAATGGGGAAGCTGGCAGGAAGTTGCAAGTTTTGATCACCTGGTGTCATGCTTAATGACCATGCATGATTTTCTTAACAAGGCAGAACTGATGTCACAAATTGGGTGCAGTCACATGATGCTTCACTTTACATTACATCAGCATTGCTTGGTGATAGAGTTGCTGATCCCAATTATAATCAGTAAGTAAGGACTACCTGTATTTTAAAATGTATTGGATTTAACTACATAGCCTTAGCATGACACATATTAAGTAGTGCAAACACTTGTTTCTGTTTGGGTTATAGCTGTATTTATCCAGATTATTTGGGAATGTAGCATCTCATAATTGCCCATTTGTTTTAGATTTCTCTTTAGTCTGCTAGGCTTTCCTGCTCTGAATGTTTTGGGGCTATGTCTTCAAAAATTCCCAATTGTCATGGAAATATTGTTTGGGAATACTGGGAATTGCAGTTCTATCTATACAGTACATCTGCAGGTTTGATGGATATTGGATTCTGGTTAACTTAATGGGGGGCACTGTGTGATCACCTTTAATTCCAGATGTGGTGAGAGTCCAGAATTGAGTCCAGCTTAAATCCAGTACACAATAGAATGAAATCACTTCCAAATGGAGGTACTTTAGCAGAATTTACTCTTAAATAAATTGATAGTTACAGACTGAGAAAGATGACAGTTATACACAATCTTACTTTGCATTTGGTTTCTTAAAAATAAGAGTGTTAATTCCTTGAGGGAGTTTTCTTCCCAGTTATCAGGTGTGTTCTCACTATCTGTACTTGTAACTACAATTCTGTCGAAACCTACTTCTGAATCCACATAATGAAGTTTCGTATATTGCAACTGATATATAAATACCAATTCTTTAAGTTTCAGGATACTTTCATGTAAAAACAAAATGTTTGTTTCTCAGAAAATGTATTTTTTTGTTTTCTGCAGAATTATTTTTAAGAACTTCACAGAATCTTGCGCTAGAAATTGGCACTAGAAAATGTAGTTAGAATTTCTATAAAAAGTAGCTTTGGGGAATTGATAATACAATTTTCATATAGTAGAGAAATTTCCATAGAAAAGCTCCATATGTTGTGGCAGTTTCAACTGACTCCGATTAAAATTTTCAAATGCGCCTTTTAAAAACTGGAAAACTACTCCACTAACTGAGGCAAGAAAATGTTTTGGATTAGATACTGATCTCTTTGTCCTTATGGGAAGCCCAGGAAGAGGATGAAAAGCAGCCCTTTTTGGCACAGGAACACCTGGAGAAGTTCAAGTCCTGCTTTTGCAAAGCAACAGAATGTCCTGCTCTGAGCTTATATGTATTAATTCATGCATTTTCCACAGTTATGACCCTGTAAGACCCAAGGCAATATACAGGAAATAGTTCTCACGCTGGTTTGTATTCTCATGGCTTTTGACTGTACATAGCTTCCTCGCCAATTCATGGTTTTATTTTGTCATGCTAGCATACTTCTAATATGTTTTCATTTAGTATTCTCTCCAGTATCCTCCTAATGCTTCTCTTGCAGAGATGTGTGATGTTTTTTCCTCTTTAGGTGGGATCTAGAGATTTGGGAACAAAACTCACACAAGTCTTGCAACTGTTTTCTTTTGATGTGAAGAAATGATAGCTGTAGCTCATGGTTGTCCAGCTTTTTGGCTTGCCTCGGCCTCATTGAGTGAAGAGGAATTGTCATGGGCTACATATGATATATAAAATATAGCTAATGTATACAACCTCCTTTATTTTTTAGTACTTTTTAATTATCTTGTGGAGCCATATTACTAGCTGTCCAGGGCCACGTGCGGCCTGTGGGCCGTGGGTTGGACACGCTTGCTGTAGTTCATTGTTATTGTAGTTTCTCATACACATTTACTGACTGTATGAATGTGTAACGTCTTTTAACTGTATGAATATTGGGGTGTGTAGCACTTCAGATTTGAAGGCAAAATGGTACTTCCAGATGTAGCACTTGTTTTTAACCCTGTAAACCTAATATATCTTTTGACATTGTCTGTCCCTGGAAAAAGATACAGATGCTTTTAGAAAGTTGTTAGTAGATGATCAGATCGCCTTTTTGGTCTGACGTGCTGCAGAGCCCTAACTTGGTGGGATCTGCTGCATAGAAAGAAGCAGCATTAGTGAACTCATTGACTTCCTGTCTCATCCTATATTCTTAGGATCTTATTAAAGCATAATGATATGGTGAGTGATTACCTGGTCATTTAAATCTGTACTTCATTGAATAGCTGGAATCCCTGCTTATAATTAGTCCGTAGTAGCTGATGGTGGGGGAAAAAAAGAGATAGCAACCCATGCTAGGAGGTCCTACAGGTCAAATTTATATTTCAAAAACTGCTGCTTTCTAATATTCATTTTCCTGATTTACTACTTGAATGCCTCTTTGGAGGTATTGCAGCATGGTACTGCTGTCCTTGCAGGTTATTGTATATCAAATATATGCATGTTGCACTTGGGACTACAGCATCTAGTTAGAATTTCAAACATCACTTCTATTGTGGATTTATTTCCAATTTATCTAAGCAAAAATTCCACAGCTCTGTTAAATGCAAGCTGCGGATACTGTACTGAGTCATTTTAAGCTTTACCTCTAGTTTATGACAAACGGCGACATTACTTCTTCCTCCAAGGTTGACACTAATATCCCATAAATGTATTCCTGTTTCGTTCCCTGCTGCCTCCTTTTTCTCTGCAATTGACTGTTGACTTACTGCATTCAAAGGTAATTATCGTTTTCGACCTCAGGTGCATTCATTGCTTCATTTGGCTTTTGGACAGTCTTCATAAGCAAGTAGATGAACTGCGAACTTTTCCGATTTATATGTGGTACTTGTGGACTGCTGAGATTGGAAAGTCTGGAGGCTTAGGGTCCTCCAGATACTGTTAATATATAGTTCTCGGCATCATTCCCTATGGGCAATGCCTAGTGGGGAGTTACAAATATCCTCCCCCCCTCCTCCTGCTGTGTTTAATACATGGTGGATGGCATGATGTTTTGTCTTTTATTTTTTGATTGTTAATTGTAAAAATATCACCTGTGATGATGAAGTAATAGGTGATGAATACATGCATTATATATGATATTGAATTGTATTGAATATTACTTGCCAATCATTCTCCTTTGCCCCTTTCAATTATCCAGGACTTCCTCCTGCTTCACATAAGAAATGTGCAGTCTCATTTTTATTGCATAGGTTTTGAGACAAAGCTGTTAAGAAATGGATGAATTATATGAAGCATATAACAGATGGAAGATACACAATCATTTTTATCAGTGAAATCAACAAAGGCAGCTGGTAGATACAACACTAAGAAGTATAGAGTTGGAATGGATTGAAATACATTTATATTTTAGATTTTTGAATAATGTTCTGTTATGAATGTACTTTTATAGCATACAGCAATAATCCTTCAAAATATGTATTGATAGGGCTGCAAGCAGGTAGTCCTTAACTTTCAACCATTCCTTTAGTGACTGTTCGAAGTTACAGTGATGCTGAAAAAGTGATTTATGATTGGTTTTTAAACGCAGGACCATTGCAGCATTCCCACAGTCATGTGATCACAATTTGGGCACTTGGCAAAATGGCATGTATTTTTCACGGTTGCACTGTTCCAGGGTCATGTGATCACTATTTGTAACCTTCCCAGCTGACTCCCCACACGGAAGGTCAGTTGGGAAAGCCAAATTCACTTAATGACTGTGTGATTCATATAACAACTGCAATGATTTGGTTAACAATCACATATATGTTAGTATTTTATCCAATTGTCAGCCGCCCTGAGTCCGCAAGGAGAAGGGCGGGATATAAATGTAATTAATAAATAAATAAACAACCATGGCAAAAAAACCCCTAAAATAGAACAAAATTCATTTAACAACTGCCTTGCTTAGCAATGGAAATTTTGAGTTTAATAGTGGTTGTAAGTCGAGGACTACCTGTATGTAATAGCTTAAATGCATAAGAACTTTCTTCCTGAAAGTGACTCGAGTGTCACTAAATTCACTTTATGATATCTTCTTATTTAAATCACATCTTTACCAAGTTCTTGCTAGTTTTGGATAAATTCATCTTGGCTGATAATATCTGGCATGAATCTGCTGTTTTGATACATTTAGAATCCCATTCAATCCTTAATATGTTATGTCAGAGACAGAAATGTATGTGTGGGGGGGCTGTTATTCATGTGCAGAAGGCTGAAATTTTCCCAAGAAAACTAGAGAAAACGTAAGTTTCCGAAGTCCATAATGCTACAAGCAGTATTTTAACAACCATATCCGTGATCTACTTTGCTCTCTTATGTATTTGTATATTATTTCATATATTAGTTTTCTTGAATCTTAGAGGAAATGGAACGTTAAAATAAACCTCTGTATTTTTAAATGTTTTGCAATTTATTCTAGTAAAACTGTTTGTAACGGCATATTGCTAGTCTCAAGTGGATTTACAAAGATACATTCCTTGGTAGCTCAGAAACTTGTTACTTGGATAAATGACTTTCCTTCCATCAATTATGGCATTTGGCTACAGTTAGAGAAAGATGCCCGCCCATCTAGCAGTTCGAAAGCATGCAAATGCAAGTAGATTAATAGGTACCACTTTGGTGGGAAGGTAACAGTATTCCATGCACCTTTGGTATATAACCATGCTGGTCTTCGGACAACACTGACTCCCTCGGCCAAGAAATGGAGATGAGCAATGTGGCTTAGGGTCAGACATGACTGGACAGAGACACTTTTACCTTCACCTACAGAAAAGTGAGGTGACTTAAGTCTTTTGATTTTAAGGTAAAGATGCTTTTGAGTCGAGCTGGACTTCTGATGACTACATGAAAGCATTTTTTTTTCTGGCCAATTGAGGTATTTTCTTCAAACCTCTTGTATGTAGGTTGTTTGCCTTTATCTTCTTCCAGGATGTCTTTTTGGCTGATACTGGAATTCAAGTATTGACAAGACTTGAGTCTACACACCTTCTAAGCCGAGAGAAGGTCTCTCAAGTGCTGCCACCTGCTGAGAACCCCTCCCTAAAAACTAGAGTAAGTATCTCCTTCTTTTTAGGGATGGCAAATTAATCTAAGATGTATGGCTTTTCTTTGGAAGATTTGCATATGCTTTTATATGTGAGAAAGTGCAGGAGGTCTATCATATTTCATTTTTTTTTCTGTTTAAAATGAACTATGAGGACATAAGAGACTCACATATAGCAGTGTGAACTGTTACGATTACTTCCTTACACTCATGGGCCAGTCTGAGCACAAAGCAGTTAACTGTTGTGGCTGTGCAGATACACTTTTGCTTGATGTTTAATTTTCTTTGCCCAAGGATTAAAATTTTTTATAAGTGGTAGGGGGATAATTGAAAGTATAATCATTTGCCTGTGAATGTATTAGATTTCTTCTCCCTCATATTATTCTTTTCTCATACAATCATATAATCAAATACAAAACTTCTCCCCACGTATCTATAGCATTGATGGGGTAATGCTGTTTTATGTGTGTGTGTTTGTGTGTGTATGTGCATGAGCGTGCATTTGAGGCTGCTGGCATGCTCAAATCTTACTCTTGATTTAGGCACCTAGTAAAATGAACAATTAAAGGATTGGAGTGCTGCAATATGATTTTTCCGATTATATCCTTGAGTAAAAGATGAAGTTTAGTAGTTGTTTGTCAAGCATAGAGGTGCGGAGTAATTTTATTGTGTGATTTCATTTTCTCCAGATACCAGACTATCATGCTGAAGTTGCTTTACAAATGGCCTAGGTAGTTCTTGCTATCTATAAAAGCGAGCAGTGTGATGCAATTTTTAAGCATTTTGACTTGTAAACAAATGCAGTATTTTTCCCTTGGAGTCTAATTTACTAGCTTTACATTGTAGTGTGTGTATAGCTTGGCAGTGGAAAAATAAAAATAGCATTGAAATGTTGTTTATATCTTAAAAATACGGAAGCATCTTCTACTTGGAATCACTTTTCACATCTATATATCTTTGAGTTGACTTATGAGCTAGGCTGTGCTGGGTTGCCTTTGAAAATTATGGTTCCATTATGCTAACATCATGCTAATGGCATTTGTTTTTCTAAAAACTTCTTCATAGATACAGTTATTGATTTTTCATTTGGACGCAATTTCTCTGTTAATAATGGTGCTATTGAGAAAACTAGAGCAAGCTACATTGCAGAGTTTTAGCAATAGTGTGCTGCCTTTAATTTTTAGTCAAGAAAAAAATATTGGTAGAGTTTGAACCTAAAGCTTCCTGTACTAGTTAGGCTTGAAACAACAGTGAATAAGGCAACACTTGTCCATGGCCTTGCTCACAGTCACTCATGTCTTGGTCACCTCCTGTCTAGATTACTGCAATGTACTTTACATGGAGCTGCCCTTAAAGACCACCTAGAAACTTCAACTGGTCCAGAGAACAGCAGGATGCAAAGTAAAGGGGCCTCTAGCTTTGCCCATATAACACCTCTGATGTATAGGCGGCGCTGGCTTCCAGTTTCTTTCTGAGTGCAATTCAAGGTGCTGATCATCTCCTTTAAAAGCCCCACATTTATTTATTTATGTCATAGGGTCAGGTTATTTGCAGGATTGTCCTTCCCTAAGGATACTAGTTCAGATATGGTGGGCATGTTCCTAGTCCCTTCTCCTAAATATTGTCATCTGATGGGAGGTAGGAAGCGTGCCCCCAGTTATTTGGTACGCCTCCACCCTTTTATCCTTCCCTAAGGCTTTGAAGACCTGGTTTCCCCCCCCAAGCATTGGGAGAAGACTAGATAATCATACATTACAATGGATTGGTGCCAGGTTTTCATTGTTTTTAATGTTTTAATGTATTAATTGAGTTTTACAGTTTTAAAATGATTTTATATGTCTTTTAATTTTTGATTGGGAGCTGCCCAGAGTTGGTTTGAAAGATGGGCAGCTATATAAATATTACAAACAAACAAACATTTCTCTGAATGTAATATTGGTTCTTTGATGCAAATTGGAATTCAGTTCTGAAAACCCACAGTGCTTCTCTGTGCCTATAAAATGGAGAGTATTACTTTTCTCAGGTGGGAATTTCTGTTCCATTTAGAAAGCCCTAAATGGAAAAAATAAACATTTTGCCTACAGTGTACACCAATGCTGCTATATGTATTTAAAGGTATTTGAATAGTTTAAGGTAGTTAGAGTCTAATGATAATGATTATGCTCCTGTTTATCACTCTACTCAATCAGTAAATATACATTGATTCTGTATTCCTGAAGGGATTGTTCCATTTTGGAGGAGAGGTATAGGTGATAAATTTTAAAGACTTTGAATGACTTTTTCTGTTGAAATCCCATGAACAGAGGGATTACATTGGAATACATTGTATTGTGGAATACATTAAGTCAGAAATGATTGACTTGACAAGATAGTCTTCTTTACATTTTTGTATGGAACAGGAATTAAATTGGATTTGTTCTGATGTGTTTTGAAATAGTGCCATACTGAAAGAATTTATACTGCTTGATAGAATGAGTTCAGATATTCTGCTAGGTAACAGCTCACATGCCATAAGCAATGATGCATTGATCTGGACCTTAAATAACTAGTTTCCCTAGATCACACTTGCCTTTTAAAGTTTTTCATTGCTGAAATGGAACCACTTGACCTATTGTTGCACAAAAAGGATTGATGTGCTCATAACTCTCAGGATTTTGTTAGCCTGGTATCTTCCTGCCTTTGACAGCAGTGCATAGATTCTAGGTATGTTACCATCTTCAATCAAGGAGACAGAAATAAATAAGAAAAGGAAGCCTAAAACGTCTCCTTTTATGGGTGGTGCTGTAAAAGGGATCATGGGATTTGAAGTATGATTGGACATCAATCATGTAACCTCTCTCCTGCCTACTCCAAGATTGTCAGATGAGACTGCTGTATCCTGTGAGCAGTCAAGAAGTATTTCCAATCAAATAGTCTTTTTCTCTGGAGGGACCCCACAGCAGTAGCCCAGCTGATGAAAAAGATGCCAAAGTGAAATGCATTGTTTATTCATAAACTTGCCATATGTCATTTAATCTCTGCCAGGTTTATGCTGCTTCCACCAGGCACTAAGAAGATTTGTGCATTAAAGCAGAGAAATTATAACCTACATAGAAAGTCCCACACAGTCATGTTTGATTTCAAAAAGGGAGACTTCTCAAGAGAAGGTGGAAAAGCAAGGTCCCTTCACAAAACTTGGCTCTTATTTAAAACCATTGCAATAAGAAGTTCAGGCACAGTGGTATTCCCAAAATTAAGAACATGGCCCCAAAGTCTAAGAAAAGGGGATGCATGGATGATTAATGCTGTGAAAGGAGCTGTTAGGACCAAACAAATACGATTTACGAAGTGTAAGACTGCCTGACCTAACGTAATGGGCTGTAAAAATAACCTTGAGGAACAGGAGGAAGCGCCACAATCCAGACTCAGTTTGTGATGAAAGTTAAAAGTCAAATAAAAGAAATTTGAGTCCAAAGCACCAATGTAATTTGAGAAAATGCCTCAGATTTGACTGTTCCTGGTATTCTTAAAAGTAAGACAGAGAGGAGGAGGAGGAGGAGGAGGAGGCACAGACTTGCAAGTTTCTATTACTGTAACCCTATAATAAAAATTGTATTAGTATTTGTAACTTTGTTGGTCTGATCTACCTCGAAGGGCTGACATCTAATGAAGAAAACAAATAACTGGAAAAAGAAATTCAAAGAGACAGTGAGGGAGGCAAAAAGAAAATCTAAGCAGTATATGGCCAAAACTGTGAAGATAGATAATAAATTATTTGTCAAATACATTAGAGCAGGAAGCCACTCAGGGAGGCTGTTGGTTCCTTGGGTGGAGTCAAAAGTGCACTGAGAGGAAAAACTGAAATTACAGAGGAGCTGAATGAATTCTTTGTTTTCATCTTCATAAGAGAAAAATTGGAGAGCTCTGTGAGCTTGAGCTCCTATTCTCAGGAAGGGAATCGGATGAGCTATAAAATGTGGAGAAGAAATGCTAGGCCTTACTGACAAATTGATCCTGAACAAATCACCAAGCCTCAGTGGCATCTACCCAGGGTTATTAAGGGGCTTAAAGCTGAGATTGTGGACCTTTTAACTAAAATATGAAACCTCTCTCTGCTATTTGCCTCGAGTTGAGGACTGGAAGGTAGCCAATGTAACTCTAATTTTTAAGAATGGCTCAGAGGGAGATTCAGGAAATTATAGGCCTGTCAGGTTAACATCTGTTCTGAGGAAGATAATAAAAGCACTACAAAAGATAACATTACCAGATTTGGAGACACAGGCCTTGCTCAAAAATACCTAACATGGCTACACTAAGGGAAGGCCCTGTCTTAATTAATTTACCAGAAGTTTTTTTTGAAAGTGCTACTAAACTTCTGGCAACTTCATCTACTTAGATTTTCAAAAAGTCCTTGATAAAGTCCCCCCCCCATCAAAGACTTCTCAATAAACTGAATTGTTGTACAATTAAAAAAAGCAGAACCTCTTGTGCATAAGCATCTATGTGAAGGAGATGCACAATTTCTAAGTCTGATAAATAAATAAAATAAACTGGTTAAAAAACAGAAAGCAAGAATAGATTGGAGGAATGTAACTAATTGGGTCTCCCTTGGTCCCATTCTAGGATGAGTACTTTTTAACATATTTATAAAATATCTGGCATCAGTCATGATTAGTAGAATTTGCTAAATTGATGACACTAAATTGTTCAGAGTGGCAAAAACAATAAAGGGGTTATGTTCTTTCAATGTGAGCTTGTGTGAAGTGATGCACATTGGTCCCCAAAATCCTGACTACATATACTGACTAATGAGATCAGCTCTAGCAATAGGAAAGAATGGTGAGGAGTAACGGTAAACAGTTCAATGAAGTCATTGACATAGTATGAATTCACTGTCAAAAAGGCCAGCAGCATGTTGGGGATAACATGAATTATTGAAAATAGAATTGCCAGTATCATGATGCCCTTATATAAATCAATGCTGCAACAGCATCTGGAACATTTTGTGCAATTCTGGCCATAGCACATCAAAAAGGGATATAGTGGAGCTAAAGAAGGTTCAGAGGAGGGCAACTAAAATGATCAAGGGGCTGGAGAAGCTTCTCTTTGAGGAAAATTGTAATATTTGAGACTTTTTAGTTTAGAAAGGGGGTGAATGGGAAGGGATATGATTGAAATATATAAGGAGAAGCTATTTTCCCTTTTCCAAATACAGGCAGTCCTCGACTTAAGACTACAATTGAACCCAGAATTTATGTAGCTAAATGAGAAATATGTTAAGTGAGTTTTGTCCCATTTTACGACTTTTCCTGCCATGTTTGTTAAGTGAATCACTGCAGTTGTTAAATTAATAACATGGCTATTAAGTGAATCTGGCTTCCCCATTGACTTTGCTTGTCAGATGGTCACAAAAGATGGTCACATGATTCCAGGATCCTGCAGCTGTCATAAATATGAACCAATTGTCAAGTCTTTGATTGTAAATAACATGACCATGGGGATGCTACAACGGTCAGTGTGAAAAATGGTCATAAGTTACTTTTTTCAGTGCCGTTGTAACTTCGAACAGTCACTAAATGAACTGTTGTAGGTACTAGAAACAGAGGTCGCCCAATGGAATTAAAATCTGGAAGAATAAGAACAGATGAAAGGATCTTTTCCCCACAGTGTGTAATACAGCTTTGGAATTTGCTACTATGAAATGTGCTTGCTACCAGCTTGGCTGGCTTCAGAAAAGAGATGGACTAATTTATGGAAGTTATAGCTGTTAGTCTTGACAGTATGAAGGCCATTTACCTGGGAGACCAGTAGTCTTCCTTGTGCAGTTGGTTGGCCATTATGAGAACAGAGAGCTAGACTAGATGGGCCAGGAGCCCAATTCAGCAGGACACTGCATATATTCTTAAGTATCTGCTGCTCTTAACAACTATCACCTGTTTAGGAAGAACAACTGATCTTTATCTGACTGCTAAGCTATCAGACTTCCCAATAATAAGATAAGGCAGTGGTGGTGAACCTATGGCACACGTGCCAGAAGCGGCACTCAGAGCCCTCTCTGTGGGCATGCGCACCATTGCCCCAGCAGAGTTCGCCAGAGTAGCGAGCATGTGGCGTTTGGAAGTGACAGGGCAGGAAGTGAGCGAGCAAGCGGTGTTGGCCCCCCGGGGATGCCCCGGAGATGGCGAGGGACTGGCCCCCGCCGCCCAGGCCCCGGCCACGCTCACCCAGTCTGCCGTGATCACTGCAGCCATGCCCACCCAGTGCCCCCCCCCGCCCCTGAGGGCATCACAATGGTGATGCAGCCCTGGCACTTTGCAATAAATAAGTGGGTTTTGGGTTGCAGTTTGGACACTCGGTCTCTAAAAGATTCGCCATCACTGAGATAAGGGTTCTAGTTAAAAGCCATGGAACTAGGTTGGGCGTAATTCTGGGTTTTGTTTTATGGCACAGTATATTATATTGCAAATTGTTGTTGAGAAAATGTTTTTGATATAATGGGGGGAGGTATGAATTGTTTTGAAAAAATAATTTTATGAAAGGATTTTAAATTTTTCTATATCAGAAGTTCATATTTTGAAGTTCTTTTCTGCCTGAAATTCTCAACTCATTAGTCAAGTGTACAAATGAGGCTATATGCCTATATTTCATCATCAAAAGCTTTGGAAGCAGCCATCAAACCCTCAAATCTATTACCAAATTGTAATTTTTAATGTGATAAGTGGAAGAAATTACCTGAGAACTAGGCCCATAACATTACATTAATATTTGTATTTAATTAAGTTAATTGAATTTAGTGTTTATACTGGCTCTGTTTACTTTTTGCCGTGTAAACTCTGGCTTGCCATTCAAAGACAGAGTGCACATCCCCCCAGTTTTTGTATTCCTACCTTGATTGGATACAAAATAGTATATTTTTGAAAGACCATAAGTAGCTTTTGGTAAGCTATTATGATGTCAGCATTCAGCTCTTTGACCCCAGATAGTACTTAATCATTCAGGTTTTGTTGGTGATCCTCTTAAATCAGTGGTGGCGAACCTATGGCACGGGTGCCAGAGGCGGCACTCAGAGCCCTCTCTGTGGGCACGCGCGCCATCACCCCAGTCCTAGGCCTTCAGTTGGGTTTTATAAAACTTTTTCGCTTTAGGCCTCTGCCGCCGTGTGCAAAAAAAAAAAAGATTCAATCAATCAATCAATTTCAACTTCTCAAGGGAAAAAAAAGATCTTGCAAAGTTGGAATTGATTGACTGAACTTTTTAGTCCCACCCAGTCTGCCGTTACCACTGCGGCCACGCCCACCCAATGGGCCACACCCACCCGGCACCCAACGATGCATAAGTGGGTTTTGGATTGCAGTTTGGGCACTCGGTGTCTAAAAGGTTCGCCATCACTGTCTTAAATTATTATTTTTCAGTTTTCTTAAAAAATACTGTCTCTAGAATAATTTTAATTCTTTTGGATCCAGGTTTTTTTGTGAACTAACCCGCAAATCATAGTGGTATGGTGATTTTAAAAAAAAGAATACATGCTGAAGTTCAGCTATTTGATGAAGTGGACCGTTAAAATTTGGAAGAAAATATTTTGTTTGACCACAGTCTTTTAAAAATGCAATGAAGTAATTTAACCCTCCTCTATTTATTTTCTGTGGAAAGCTAACATACCTCCTGGTTATGCTGTGCTGATAGACGTAATTAAAAGCTCGTAGATCATGAAAATTGCACAGCTACTGTAGTCATCCTAGCCAGATTTAGAGTAAATATTTGCCACTAAGGTATTGTAGAAAGGATATTTGGAAATATGCTTCATATGCTGCTTTGAAATGGTGCGATTCTCAGGACCAAGTTCTGGAATAGATAATTATGATTGTAGGAGGTTGTCAAAAGCAGATTGATGTGGTTAAGATATTTTATTCTAGATTCTAGAATCCAACTGCAACTTTAAAGAGTGGAGAGATTGGGGGGGGGAATCATGCAGATTTTCTTTATGCCAAATGTAAACCTAACACTATCAGATATATGAAAAATAGATGGTTGTACTCGGCCATTGAGTGACAGGAGAGGCAACAATAGTGGACTGGATGAAAATCAGGTTAGATTCTCTTTCTTTTCTTTTCATCTAATGTTAATTAAAATTAAGTATGATGAATATGATTGTCTCTTGTGATGTATTATTTCTTCCCTTTTATGACAATAAAGGTAAAGGTTTTCCCTGACCAGTCTTATCTGACTCTAGGGCAGTGGTTCTTAACCTTTTTAATGCCGCAACCCCAACCGGTCGTAAGTCGAGGACTAAACCGGTCGTACGTCGAGGACTACCCAACCGATCGTAAGTTGAGGACTTTCCCTGCCTGGGAGCGCCACGCATGCGTGGTTCCGCCCCCTGCGCCGGCCGAGGCGTAGCTGGCAAGCGGCAGAGACGGAGCAGGCCGACCACCAGCTGGCCCAGCCCAAGGGAGGTAAGGCACCCGCCGGAAAAGGGGGGAAAAATGGCGAACAAAAAAAATGGCGGACAAAAAAATGGCGGACAGCCTTGCTTGGCGACCCCCGTGAAATGGTTGATCGACCCCAAATGGGGTCCCGACCCACAGGTTGAGAACCACTGCTCTAGGGAGTGATGCTCATCTCCATTTCTTAGCCAAGGGAGCCAGCATTGTCTGGAGACACTTCTGTGGTCATGTGGCCAGTGTGACTATATGCTGAGGCTCATGGAATGCTGTTACCTTCCAAGCAAAGTGGTACCTATTTATCTACTCCCATTTGCATGCTTTCAAACCGCGAGGTGGGCAGGAGCTGGAGCGAGGAACAGGAGCTCATTCCATTGTGTGGTGCTTGGGTTTTGAACCCGGGCTGTCAGCTTTCCAGCTGATACGCTCAGCATCTTTACCCGCTGAGCCATGGCACCCCCTTTACCACAATACAAACTATAATTTGGTGGGCCTTTATTACCCTGGGTAATTTCAGTCACCTGGCTGGCTAGGAGTAGAGTAAATAAAAACTGAGAATTATACATGCAAAACCTATGCTTTTTCGTTCAACTAAAATTCCTTGCTGTGGTTGGTTTCCTACTCAAGATATTCTCGTTTCCTTAATGGGCAGCATAGAGATCACTGAATTAGTGACTTTCTGTGCATTTGCTACAGGAGGCCTGGCTCACTTGGCAGTATGCTCTGCATGAAATAAATCCCTGCATGTCGGAAAAGAGCTTGTCAGGGAGAAGGCCTGATTAGAATGCCTTTTTTCCCTCTTTGATTTGTTATTGTGGCTCCATTGAAAAACAGGATGCCAGCCCAAAGGTGCAGAAGTTCACTTTGTTTTACATTTTGGCAAATCTGCATAATTGAATCTCAGCTTAAAAAGAAAATGGGGCCTTGCCGTTTTGAGTGAAAGCCAGGTAGCAATGCTAGTAGCTGGTGAAGAATGGAAGAATTGGCTGTTGCAGAATTCGTTAAGAAATGAAGGCAAATGAAAAGAAGCAACATAACAGTATCTTTAAGGGATTCCCCCCCCCTTCATCCTCCACCCCAAATATACTCTGTTCTAAGTAAAGAGGAGATGGAAATTTTACAAACAGAATTTTCTGTGGTGCTGTTTTGCTTCTTGTACCTACATGAAACATGCTTTGGGACATTTTGCTGAAGCTATTTTCTAACCTTAGCTATATCTCTTAGGACCAATATTTACAGGTGGGGAGATAGTGGACATTACAGTTGCTTAAGGTAGGGGTTTCCAACCCTTAGTCCGTGGACTGGTACTGGGCCGCAGCATACCAGCAACCAGTCCACACAAACAAGCAAAGCCCCATCCGTGGGATGCAGGCAGCACATAAAACCACACCCTCTTTTGTCCATGGAAAAATGTTTCTCCACAGAACCGGTCCCTGGTGCCGAAAAGGTTGGGGACCTCTGGCTTAAGGGATTTACTCAAGGCAACCCATGGTTAAATGGCAAAGAATTGGGGAAGGGACATTTTCAGTCAACTATGGAAGATAATCTAGTTCTTTTGGTTTGATAGAGCATTGGATGAATTATAACATTTTATTATTGGTTGGTTGATTGTGGGTTGTAGCAAGTTGCTTCAAGGACTTTCCTACATAATCCAAAACATAGCAACTGAACCTATGACGTAGATTGATAATGTGCCTGGATTGAGGGGCACACCTTAATGTTCATGCAACTTTTGTACATAAATAGGTAGTTTGGTTTCCCCTTTTAGTTTTTTTCACTTCACCATTGTGTTAAGAATCATATGAGATCATGTGCTGTGAAGCTAATTTTTCAAATATTTTCTTACC
The DNA here is from genome assembly GCF_001527695.2 of Protobothrops mucrosquamatus. Taxonomy (NCBI): domain Eukaryota; kingdom Metazoa; phylum Chordata; class Lepidosauria; order Squamata; family Viperidae; genus Protobothrops; species Protobothrops mucrosquamatus. Next base: position 286,903 of record NW_015386153.1, on the reverse strand, counting down.
AAATCCATACTGTGCCTGCTTCGTTGGTTTAAAGTTCCTTTTGCCTTGCTTTACTCATCAAAAACAACTAGACTCTGTAGGCCTGCTCTATCCAACTGGGAGAATCTTAGAGGTTGATTAATTCTGCTGCAGTTAATAAAGGCATGGCCACTTGTTTTCAAAACAGTTGAAGCATATCATTCTGCACTTACAGATGCAAGATAGCTTAATTGTAAGTTTCATCTCCAAGAACTCTGGCAATTATATTTTGGAGTAGAAAACAGAAATCACTCAGAGCAGCTAGAATTCAAATACTGAGAGTCCTCTATCTCTGAAGGAAGCGGCAGCTATTAAACTTGATGTTTTAATTTACAGATCAATTACATGTTGACTGTTTTGATGCTTGTTTTATCTTGGCTATATTCAGACATTTTGCCTAATCCAGAATGTGTTTTCTGGAGTGTGAGGTTAGATTGAATTAAAGTGGGGGCTTTTTCATTCCTTGCATGGAAGAACTTTTCTACAGAAAAACAAACGCTTTCTTGATTTTAACCCTCCTCCTTGCTCAGCAGTTTTTCCTAATCAAAATTGCAGCTTTCCATTGTAACTCTTGCCCTACTTTGCCAGGATAAAAAACAAAGCAAGAATTTCAAAGCGCTTATTAATACCTTTTTTTAAAGTAGCAGATTTAACTGTAGTGTTCAGTGAATGTGGATTAATCTGCTGAATGCATAGATGTCAATTACAATGGCACAATTCAGATTTTTATAGAAGAAATCCAGTGCCTTCAAGAATGACTTAACATATAGCTAAATATTTCTCAATAAGAAAAAAAGGAGATAGACAGCAACAGTTATGCATGGAATTTGCAGTCTACATCTGAGTGGGTTGCAGTGAAAATTTAGCCGTTAGCAAAACATAGTTTAATTGGAAGTAGGCATTCCAGGGCTCCCTGAAAATTCTTGCATGTCACAAGAATCCCAATTACTGTATCTATTTTTATTTGACAATGCTGATTTCTACGTTTGCTGCTGTTGGAACAAAAGGATGGATAATATGATTGGATTGCCAATATTTCCAGTTCCCAGTTGGATCAGGTTCAGTGACAACAGTGACAGAAGCCTCAGTGAGAGTAAAGTATGACAAAGTTATCCTCGCTCTTCAGATCAACTACATGGTATTTTCAGGAAGACTTCCTGATCTGTGAACATTGCAGCATTGCAAAGACAATTTTAGCAGAAGCAAGGGCAAGCACTTCCACCATGTCCCCTGAAATTAGTACAACAATACATGTGCAAGAGAAACTTTTCTCAGCCCTCCCCCCCCAAGCTTTAACTAGGAAAAATCAGTCCTTGACCTCTATAGTTTGGTGAAGAAGCCATCATTGTGAGAACTGCAAGGTTACAGGAATACTCTCCTGTTTTAAAAATACCCTTAAACAAAAGACACAGTGTGACTTGGTCCGTTTGCCAGTCGGAACTCTTTATCCAAACTAGAGCAGCAGAGGTTCCCCTTTGCTTGACTTCACCCATTGTAAACCAACTGCCAGGGCCAAAAGCAGGGTCACAAGAGTAGCTGTTCTTCAGCCTCATTAGCATCTAGTTTTGTACCATTATGAGGTAAGTTTAACAGGGACAGGCAGATGTATGCATTAATTGCTTCACATCTGTCAAAATAAAGCTCCCCTGGATAGCAAATGGGCTGATCACCAAAGTAGAGCTCTTTCCTATGTATCAGACTCTGCAGTCTGAGAAGCTAAGCTTTTAGTAATGCCTCTGTGGAGGAGTTTTCAAAGCATACACAGACTCTTTTCCTGAATAGTAGATATGAACGCTTAACCTCATCCCCTCATCAACGCCAAAGATCTGTAGAAAAAGTTATATGTTTGCAGGAGACTAAATCATGGGAAAAAGTAACAGATCACATGAATATTGGCAGAACTAACTGTGGCCATTATGAAGCTGGTGGAGTTGATCTTTCAGTTTATTAGTTTATTTATTTCCTAGGCTTTCCTTGCTGCTCAGAGTGGCCTAAAATCTTTCTGTCGTTTAAAAAAAAACTTTACTATGTTTCTTGCAATTGTCTCTTCTGTGATTCAAATGATGTTAGTAGGAGTGTGCTATGTAGAGAAAGAGTAGCAAATAACAAGAGCAGAGAAGCTGTTGCTGATACTGTTTGGAAGAAAGGTACAATTTAACGGCACACATTTCATGGGTTCTAGTGTTCCTAATTAGTCTTGGGACCTACTGTGCAGTACTTTGTATGATTTTTTTTTCAAGGTAAAGCTTCGCTGGAAAAGTCTTAGTTTCTATTTTATATGATGGCCCTTCTAAGATGTTACCTCATTGTAGTTAAAAGGTTTTGCTAGGACTGGGGGCACCAAGTTCAAGTTCATCTTAGCAATGGAAGTTCGTGAATGACTTTGAGCCAACCATACTTTCCTTAGTCCATCCTGTCTTATAGAATTATTGTTGCTGGTCCATAATGAAAGGAGATTTTCCAGGAGCTTTGAGCTCCTGGAGAAAAGACATGTTATATCTCTAATAATAAAATTGAAACAGGAAGGCAGGATGAAGAACGGTTGAACATATACAGTCATTCTAATATTCCTACCTATTTTGTGTGTGGCTGTACTTATTAATGATTGACATCAATATTTCCACTTGAGACTGGAACATACAGCATCTGGCAATTACATTTATATGTAATGAGATAGTTTTAATTATAGTGGTCTGCTTGATTTCCTACCATGAAACCAGATCCATTCCATTATGTTTTGGGGCTGAGGAAGGAGTTGCAAAGGGTCCTGCTTTGGTGCTGGAACTTATTTACATCTCTTGAACCATTAAGAAGGCCTTCAATTTCAGACTATATTCATACACTAAGCCTGGATTTTTAAACTATGATTAGCTGTGCAGAAAGGAAACTGCCCAAACAGCAGAGGAACAAAAGATCAGCTCCTAACCGACAAGATGATTTTGGAAAACTGCAAGAAAAGAAAGACCAATTTAAATGTAGCGTGGCTCAATTACAAGAATGTATTTGACTCCCTGCCATATGATTGGACAATCAAGTGCTTAGAAATAATAGGTGTCAGTAGAAACATAGAAGCTTTGTGCAAAGATCGGTGGCACAATCAAAGACATCGTTGTTGGTCAACGGTGATAGACTGGGAGAGATTAATATCAAGTGTGGAATCTTTCAAGGAGACTCCCTATCACCACTACTGTTTGTCATTGCACTAATACCTCTGACAATAATATTGAATAACTCAGATCATGGCTATCAAACATCAAAACCATTTGCCAGTCTATCCCACATCCTTTACATGTATGATCTGAAGCTATATGGAAAAAAGCCCATCTAAAATAGAATCCCTGGATGGTGGGGGCTGGTATGTTATGGTCCATGGGGTCGCGAAGAGTCAGACACAACTAAAAATAGAATCTCTGCTCTATCTGTATACATAGCCATTGCGGTGGAATTTGGAGTCTGCAGATTGACTACAGAATACAGCACAACAAAGTAGTGACACTGGAAGTAGTGCATTGGAATATCTGCAAGAAATATTGTTTGCCTGCAAGCAAGAAGTGGTAGGACCACAAAGTAGACAAAATAATAGAAAATGAAAAAGTTAAAGCACTCTGGAATTTTAGAATTCAAATAGATAAGCACCTGCCACATAATACCCCAAACTTGTAAATAAGAAAGAGAAAAATGTCTGGATAGTGAATATTGCAGTACCTGAAGACAGCAGAATAGATGAGAAAGAACCAAAGAAAATAATAAAATTCAAAGGCCTGCAAATAGAAATAGAACAACTAGGCAAAAGAAAGCAAAGGTTTCAGTATACTCAATTGGTTTCAGTATACTCAATTGTTGGTTAGGTGGAAGTTAGATCAAAAGGTTGGTATTACATTAATGGATGAGAATTTGGTAAAACAGATTAAAGATCAAAATCGAGCGCATATAAAGAGAATTTATAATGCTTTAATAGAGATGGATTCGGAAATGGAATTAGTTAAAGATTGTATGGTAAAGTGGGCCCAAAATATT
>NW_015386153.1:264365-282506 GCF_001527695.2 Protobothrops mucrosquamatus | reverse complement strand
GTATTAGTATTGTTTAACAATATGGATATTCTATTGTTTAATAATTAGGATACTAATTTGTTTATGTTTTAATTATTATTATATTTATGTTAAAGGGGAGTTAAAGCGCATTATGGACTTGGTTATTTATATAGTTGGTTAATGTTAGTTAGATTATGATTATTATATTTGTAACCCTGTATTCAGCTCTGGGAAGTGGGGGAGGGAGAGGGGGGGTTTGGGTGGGTTGGTTTTGGGGTTTATATTGTAACTTTTATAAAACTTTTTAATAATAATAAAAAAAGAAAGCAAAGATAGCACCGACAGTAATAGGTGCCTTGTATGCAATTTCAAAACATCTAGCGCACTACTTGAACACCATCGGAATTGACAAAATCACCACCAATCAATTGTAAAAGGCAGCTTTACTTGGAACAGCTTATATCATGCAACAATACCTTTAACACCATCAGACAAAAGCATCTGCCTATGTTAGGTCCCTGGGAAGGACTCAATAAGTGGATAAAAATGCCAAATCCAGTCTGAACATCTGGCTGACTGTGTGATGAACCATAGAATATTATTATTAGTGGTATTCATTCAGTATTGGTGCTGACTAATTCCAACTTATTACCAATTTAGTAAATGATTCTCTGAGTTTTAAGACCCAAGTGCATAACTTAGATTTTAAATGCCAGGGTGTAGCGTTACAGGTGTGCTGCTTTGTGCCTCAAATGACTGATCAAATGTGAACTTTGGATGTATAGCCTTGATTTCCGGAGAAAAAGAGAAAAGGAGGGCAGAAGGTCGAAAGCAAGAAAATATGAATAATATCCCCCCTGAAAATAGTAATCTGTCTTGCTTAAGTTCCTTTATGAACTAGAAACAAACCGCTGACTTTTGTGGCTGCTGCTGGCTGCAGTCCTTAAGCTGTTGGCCATTGAAATGGAAGCGTGTGAGCTCTCCAGTGCATTAAGTTTGTTCTTCCTCTCTGCACTGCGTTCCAGACTCGAGAGATTATAAAAACCTTGCCAAGCCTTCTCTTTTCAATGGCTACATGTTACCATGATACTCCAATCTAATTTGGCTTTGAAGTCTCTTGCCATAGTGATGTAGTTCATTTACTGTTTTACAAGTGCTTTATTGCAAAAAGTTTCAACTGGCATTACTCTGTGCACTTGGCTAGTTGTGTTTTTGCTTTGATGAGGACAGTGGAGCACCATAGTTGTCATATAAAAGGGGACAAGCTGCGCACAGGAAGTCTAGGATTCCACTTGCCACTTCTTTCCCATAATGGGGTGGGGGTCAGAGTAGTTTATGTATAAATGGGTCTGGTTTTTCTTAAACTTATGTTGTTGTCTGAATGGTATTTTGGGGGATTTGTCAGAAGAAAAAGTTCATAGTTTAAAGCAGGGGTAGCCAACCTTGGCTCTTTTATGACTCGTGGACTTCAACTCCCAGAATTCCTGAGCCAGCCGTGCTGAGGGAAAAGGGAGAGGTTTCCAAGCTGAGCCATGCTGGCTCAGGAACTCTGGGAGTTGAAGTCCACGAGTCATTAAAGAGCCAAGGTTGCCTACCCCTGGTTTAAAGTATTCAAAAATTGTGACTGCTTTCATAAAGCACTCTGATGGGAAGGGAAAAAGTAGGATACCTTAGATAAGAGAAGAAGCATCCCTACAACTTTGTTTTTTCTAACCCGTTAGCTTACTTTTGCAAACATCAAGAATAGAGTTGTTTTATAGAGGAGATGGGCGGCATAAATATTAATAAATAATAATTTCATAAGGAAACCTGTCACTATATAATCTTACTCCTTGCTAAAATATTCCTTGCTGTTTTGGGAGTATTGTATTAAAAAATATCGAGCTAGGTAGTAGTTTTTGCTTTCAAAGATAAGGATGTGGTTACTATTGTTTTAGGACTACTGTACAATACTATTTACATTGAACATGGCAAAGAGAGGGAATCTGTGCTTTTTTAGATGAAATCTCACTCGGTAAAATCAAATCCTTTATTATGGTCAATGACCAGATATTGGTACAATTTATCAGCAGTATTAAAAAGGGGGGAGGGGGGGCGGGATGCAGGAAGATGACATATCTACATTCATTTTACTCACTGGAGCAGTTAGAGTGTCAGCTGATTTATGGATAAATTAACTTGTGATTTCATTTCAACCTTTTCTTCTCTATACAGAGTCTTAGAGCCTCCATACATCCTAATATAACTGTAAATAAGTGTACACTTTGATATGATCTAGGCTTAATTCAGTAGCCCACTTTCTCTTTAAAAACGGAGCAGCGTATAAAATATAAAAAGAAGAAACTTATCCATCATTTGGGAGTGATGATTGAGCATAGAATATAGGCGGTCACTGGGTTACAAATGAGACCTATTTCTAATTCTGTTTCTAAGTCAAATGTGTGTAAAGTCAGAACAGTTATTTAGTATTAGTTAATCAAATGTTGTCTCAGTATACAGTATATATGTTACCTCCCATCCATATAAAACACTCAAGAAACACTTCCAAATACACTAAGACATCTTAAATATAATATAGTGTATAATAGAAATAAAAATAACTACATATGATGTTGTACTGTAGAGAGAGTCGGGCAATCTCTTTGTGTACCTGTATAGGTATGGAATATAGTTAAAACAGTTAAATGGTTTAGATACAAAAAAGAAAGAAAAAAGATCATGATTATAGGTTAACACTTACTCTAGTTCCATCAATGTCCTGCATATCTCAAGGGACATTTGTAAAGTCACATCATGAAAATAATTACAGGATGATGCAGAAGAAGGTGATGATGAGATGGCTACTGTTGGAGAGGATGGACTTGGTGTTGGAAGGGAGAGTTACTATTATTACTATTATTATCACCAAGGAAGGTTTGTACAGAGCTTTTCTTTTTCTCATCATAAATGGCTTTGTAGCAGCTGAGGCCCTGCAGTAAACTTTGGTGAACTTCTCTGTATTACAATTTTGCTCTTCTGACTTTGTCTTCCCTGCTTCAATGAGATGAAAGTCTTTCAGTAACTCTTTCTTTTTTGGTTCTGGAGTTTTCCAGTCGCCTTCCTCAAATGCTGTTATCTGCTGCTCTAGTTCCATAAGGTTTCCACTGTGGGTAATTCTTCGGCACGGGAACATCATTTTCACTGATGTTCGATTGTGGTTGATTACCAACATCAACCACAGTTTGCCTGGCTTTGGCAATGTCAGTTCTAAAATCCTGAAAAGCATGCATGAACTGGAGGCCCAGTTTGTTCCACATTCCTTTCGCATTTGACTGTTTCATTCCATCCCAAGAATTAACAATATTTTTGATAGACTATAGATGTTATAATTCTTCCAGAATTCCTTTAAGCTCATCACAACCTCTTGGCTGCTTGTGAGAAGGTCTGCCATAAATAATAGGCTTTAAAGGAGGCTATGATTCCCTATCCATTGGCTGAAGTAGTGATGTGGTTTTGGGAGGTAAAAATATGAGCTTTACATTGATTGAAAATCATCTAGAGCAGAGATCCCAACCTTTTGGGCACGAGGGACCAGTTCCATGGAGAAAGGTTTTTCCACGGACCAGAGAGTGCATGATTTTGTATGCTGCCTGCATCCCACGGATGGGGCTTTGCTTGTTTGTATGGACCTGTTGCTGGCATGCGGCGGCCCGGTACTGGTCCATGGACCGGAGGTTGGGGACCCCTGGTCTAGAGTTCTTGGATATCCAGGTGCAAAGACAAGTAGAATCTTGAAAGCAATTTTCTTAGTCAAGCAGGAACATTCAACAGCAGGGACAAAATGTTTCAAGCCTCTTCAAAGATGGCCATTGTAATTCAGGCCATCTAAATAACAAAAAGAGATGCCGTAATGAAATGCCAAAGTGCCCTTGGATTTAGGGAGCAATACGCCAGCAGAGGCTTGATCTTAAAATTCCTGGATGCATTACTCCCAAGCTATAACTTTAGTCTAACCTTTAATGCCTTATGCCCTGGATCTCTTTTTTCCTCTTGCAAAATGTAGGTCTTTTCAGGTACTTCCCCACCACCACCACCAAAATAAGCCAATCTCATTTACATTAAATATTTGTGGTCTGACAATCTTTCTTCTTAATATTTTTTTCAATATTTCAGGAAAATTACATGGAGCATTTATAGCGGCACTCACTGCTTCACCTTGCACTTTAATATTATGTAAATTTGCCCTCACTTTAAAACAATTGAACCAATTCCTGCTCAAACGAATTCTTCATTACAATCATCTTCACTTGCTGCACATGTAGCTTTTAAATAATTGGAAAGGCGTTGAGCGTAAATAAGGCTAACAGATATATTACTCTGATTTGATCATCTTACCAAATTATCAATAGCCTTTCCATTCCAATAATTAAATCACTTGTTGCTTATTAATAACTGTAGCTTTCATCAAGGCAGGGCATTTCTGATGCTCCATTATTCTTACTTTACTATTTAGAATTGTTCCAATCATTGCCTGACAATAGCCTAACACTTTTCCAATGACTGATGATGTTTCACCTCTTTCTGATAGCTTTATTATTTCCACTTTTTTCTGTGATTTTCAGTCATGATCGTTCGCCTTTTCTTTAATACATCCCCAGCACTTGCATTGAATTTACAAGGATAGGTAAGAGAAGAATGTAGATCAAGTACCACGTTACACATTCAACACAATGTTAACAGCAGTGTGATCCAATTTAAAATGGTGGATGGCGTTCTCCTTTCTCCAGCCGACAGAACCTGAAGCTGCACAATGTTTTCATAAGCGTCATAAGGTAGTGTGTGCATTTGTTACTACAAACCATGATACTTAACCCCAATTTCTAGTATAGGCTTTATAACAATCCATTCATAAGTACTAGTCGTCTGTAAGTTGGACCTTCTTAATCTTCTTACATGGGGACTGCATGTAAACAGAAAACTGGGTTTCATAACTTTTTGATTTCAGTAAAATTTCCTTTCAGGAAACATGCATATAGTTTGGTTTTGATATATTATTTGTGAGGGGTAGAAGTAGAGTGGAGTGGTTGGCCTAGAGGTGAAGATGCTCACCTCCCACTTGAAAGGTTGAGAGTTCAGTCTTAGGCAGTGGTAGATGTTTCTCTATCAGGGCACATAGAGATAATATCTACTGCTAACTACGCACAGTCATAAGGAAGGGCATCCGGCCAGTAAACACTCAGCTCCATTCAGTCGCCCTATCTCCACCCCAATAAAAAGGGATTACAGGGTCGTAAAAAGAAAAAAAATATTGGTGAGGGGTAGAAGTAATGCAAAAGACCAGATAAAATGCTAGTGAAGAAGATCATGCTGATTCAGGCTCTGCCAGGTGTATTCAATAGTGGTTTTTTTCCATTGGTAGCAAAGCTAATTTTGGTTCAGTATTGCAACAGGCAGCATCTTCTGTGAAAATTTCACTTCTGATTGGCATTTATAGGGTAAATGATTGCATATCAATAATATTACTTTCTCTGCCTGTTCTGCATGAGACATTGCCTCTATGATAAAGTATCCTTTTGATGGAGAACATTCTTAGAATATACTCATTGATTTGTTTTGCACATACCTAAAATCCGAATTTAGGAAACCAAACAACTTTTCATTCAATCAAAGCATTTCTCCAGAAAGCCTGGGCTTAGCATGAAAGAACAGTAAAATGGCCGTCCTAAACTCATTCCACAGTTGGGCCCAGAGCTGGTATGGAGGCAAGTAAAAGGTAAGCATTTGATTAGGAGAGATTAGTGCTGCTGACTTTCCTCAGGTAGTGAGATTAGCCTTCTGGAAAGCTTATTTGGGCAAACTTGATAGAAATGTTCATAAAAATGTTCATTAAAAAGCTCATTTGGTCTAGTACTTAGGGCCCCAGGCTAGAAACCAGGAGCCTGAGTTGAAGTCCTGCCTTAGCCATGAAAGCCACCTGGGTGACTTTGAGCCAGTCGCTGTCTTTCAACCCAGCTCACCTCACAGGATTGTGGGGAAAATAGGAGGAAGGTGTGTTGGATATATTTGTTTTGAGTTATTTGTAAAAATAATAAAGATACAAATAAATAAAAAGAAAAAAATAAAGGAGAGAAAATTTAAGTAAAGTGTGATATATTTCCAATCAATGTTAATTCTTTCAAATCCAAACATAGATTTTTACAATGCTTACTAAGCAAATTGAATGCCACCTACTTTTTGCTTGTTTAAATAAAACTATATTTTACAGAATTTTTGAACTTTGCCTGTGTTAGCATAGTGCATCCATTAACACAGCAAGGAAATATTGCTCATTCTCTATGGGAAGAGATTATCACAATTATTATTGATTCTTTCGACATCTGTTAACATTGATGGCAATGTTAAGTATACCATAAGAAAAAGAGTAATATATAAAGTTAAGTCATTCTCCCCAAAAGGGGTTTAAATTCAATTGCAAATTTGGTCATTTTACTCCATTTATTTTATTTTTTTTTAACCAAGTTTGTTTGCTGCATACCTTTTTTGTCTTAGGGTCATTTGTTAATTTTTTCTTCCAGCATCAGAAGCATTTGTTGGATTTATTTAAAGATTGTGTGTGGCGTGTAAACAGTACATTGGCATTCATGAGAGGACTTGGAAATCTTTATCCACTAACATCTACTAACATTGTTTTGCAATAGCAGGTGGTCTGTATTATAGAAATTGTACAATTTAAATATGGAGCTGATAGCTTGAGTTAGCTGTAAATATATAATTCCAACAACGTGATCCTGTTTTTTTAAACTGACTGGGATTCATATATCTGCTGTGATGCAGCTGGACCACACTCAGTTAATTTCTCTATTTGTCCCCTGGGAGTGGGTGGGAGGCTTTTGGTACGATTCCATCTGTAAATGAGCTTTGGAGCTGATTGTTCTCAACTTCTCTTACAATTGAAAGAATGTGTTTTTGTCAAGGGCCCTGAAATTCACTCACCACAGAGACTGTCCCTTCCTCAAAGGAAGCATCTTCCTGATCTCGGAGTTCACCTCGCTTCTCAGAAGTTTCAACACATAATGGGATTGACCTGGCTGAACCAAGTGTAGGAGTTTTGCCACTTGGTGCCAGAGGATGGGCTGAGAGCAGGAGTAATCATTAGTATGCAGGACAGCTTGCCAACCAAGCCAGTTAATATTTCTGTTTCAGTACTTAAGACATGACATGATTTGTTATGATATCATCTGCAGTAGGTAAAATGTTCTTCTTTGCTACTTTAGAATCTCTTTCAAAAACCCTTCCACTGTTTGAGATGCAATTACTGTGTTTTTCTAGTGCGTTGTCAAACATGCTGTTTTGTAGCACTAGCGATATGTTGGTCTTATTTAAAAATCATCTTTGCAAGCTAATTATATTGCCAGCTTTTCCCAGGGGGTTGTCTTATCGTTTTAAGCCCATGACTTTCAGACTTGTGTCTTGAAAGAATATTGTTGCCTGATTTCCAAGAAATGTTCTGAGTATCTGCCACAGAATCTCTATGCATTTCAAAGAGTTCTGGGATATACATATGCTGTGGCACTCTCTGAGCTTGTTTGCTTGCAGGCATTTCATTACCTGACTAGGTAACACCATCAGTACTAGTGAGTGTGACATTTCTCACTGTTTATATATATAGTCCTTGACTTACAGCCAGTTGCTTGGGTTTGTTTATAGTTACGATGGATCTCTCCAGAGCTACTTACAACTTGTTTTTGAAATTCTTGTGGCCGCCCCCACCTCCTGTGGTCACCATGATTGCATTTTGGATGCTTGGCAACCAGTTCGTATTTATGGCCATTTTCAGCATCCTGCGGTCATGTAACCATGATTTATGACAGTTTTTTGGCAAAACCCGGCATTTATTTCTGGTTTCTAGTAAAAAAATGCCCATTGGATATAATGGTTTGCTTAAATTAGCCAACAATTAACATGCGCACCTCACTTTGAAGAGGCTTTTAATGCAAGTGAGGTGTGCATGTTATTTGAGGGCTGCACTGAAATGATTGTTAGGTGGATTGCTAACAAAATAGTACAGACTATTTATTTTTCCCAGACATATCTGTTTTGTTGCACAAAATTAGATTATCTTATTCTACCTTCTTATTATTATAAGTTTACAACCATTATATTTCTATTCTTATTTAATCTATATATTTCAATCTCTGTGTTTTATTTCTATGTTCCCATCCCTACATTAGTACTATGTTGTCTTATCTTAACTATTGTTTAAATCTTTCCTCCGCCTCTCCCACCTCCCCAGTCTTCAGCTTTTGTTGTCAATCTCAGTCTGTCTGTATTTGAAAATACTTTTCACTCCTTTATATACTTACAAATGGGTTTTCTATCTCCTGCAGCAGAAGTCCCCAACCTTTTGGACACCAGAGACCGGTTCCATGGAGAGAAGTTTTTCCACGGACCGGAAAGTGCGTGGTTTTGTGGGTTGCCTGCATCTCACAGATGGGGCTTTTCTTGTTTGTGTAGACTGGTTGCTGGCATGCCGTGGTCCAGTACTGGGGACCCCTGCCCTAAAGCACTTATAGTCTATTTCTGAAGCTGGTTTGTAGAACTCTGTAACTGGCTTCTCTGCTTTTGGACTTGCTTGGGTTTTCAGGGGTAGTCAGCACTTTTCTTTCTGTGTTTGTAGAGACTGTTAATCATCCAGTTCATGGTTGCCCCAAAGGTGCTTTTCCAAAAGGCAACTGGACTTTCCTGGTTTTTTTTCCTTGAAAACGTTTCACTTCTCATCCAAGAAACTTCTTCAATTCTAGCTGAATGGTGGGGAATGGAAGGATTTATATTCTTTGCAGTCAAGGTTTTCAGTTTTCCTCTTTGTCTCTCAGCTCTGTGTCTCATTGGTTTTGCAGCTCCAAAAACTTTTCTCTTGCCGCCTGAAGACTGCTGCTAAGAAGCTTGTCTTTGGGTTGAGATTCTCTTTGTCTTTGCTGTCCTCTGGGTTTGGCTCTTTTCGTGGACACACTACACATACATTAGATTTCAGTTCCTTTTTAATAAAACAAACTCTCCAATTAAGAAAAGGGTGGGTCTGTTTAACAATTCCTTCCCAGATAGCCAAACCTCTGGATCCCAGGAAAAGAAAAAAAATGGCTGGTCACTCCAGGTGATGCATTCACCCTTCCACATAATCCATTTGCTTTTTGGTAGACTCTATGGGATTGTTGTGTAAGCTTGTGATTTGACATATGCTTTCTTGGCACTCAGGCACATGGTTCTCAAAATGGAATGTGATAATCCTTTTTATCTGTGTTTGCTCTAACGTTCTTAACGAGATAACATCTACACAAAATTTAGTCAAACAAATTGCACGGTGATAAATCTTTCTTGTATAGCAGTGCTTCTTCTTCATGGAGATAATTAGATTGGACCATTGTAACATTAGCTTCAGTTGCACCCCAAAAGCATTGATGTGGTATTGTTGTTTTGGGCTCCAGCTGGTCCCAAATGGTGGAAATATATGTTTGGCCAGATGTGATGGTAGAGAATACACCTGCTATTTAAATAACTCCACTGACTACTAGTCAATATACTGTTAATTGTAAATCAATATTTAACTTGGAAATAAGATAATTAAAAAAAGTATTCTTCCTTAAGGTCTCCTGGTTTAAGATATAGTATCATCAGAGTATAGGGTTAGAAATCTAGGGGGCAACTTTGGGTGTCTTTTTGAAGCAGTTTCTGACAAATGAATTTGTGTTAGCTCACTTTTCTGCTGGCAAGTAAAAAACATTTTCCATATCTTTATGCAAAAAAATTGGCTTGATAGGTCAGGTGGTATTTATTTTATTTATTTATTATTATTTATGCATTTATTCATATATTAAGAGCCATGGTGGTGCAATGATTAGAATGCAGTATTGCAGGCTGATTCTGACTCTGCCCACTGCCAGGAGTTCGATTCTGACTGGCTCAAGGTTGACTCAGCCTTCCATCCTTCCGAGGTAGGTAAAATGAGGACCCAGATTGTTGGGAGTACTATGCTGACTCTGTAAACCACTTAGAGAGGGCTGTAAAGCACTGTGAAGTAGTGTATAAGTCTAAGTGTTATTGCTATTGCTATTAAATTTCTATGCCTCCCATCTCCCCTACAAGGTGACTCTGGTGGCTTTGCTTTATTAATTTATTGAGTATATTATTCATGTATTTTAAATATTTCCCTTTTAGTTGCCGTGAATGTTTTGTACCCTACATTAAGTTGGATTCTAGTCCTTACTACACTGAATGTTTACATATCAGGTAGACGTGTTAATACTTATTTAAATGTAAATGCCCACCCCAGAGGAACCATCATATTCTAATTGAGACTACTCAACATTCTTGTTGAGTTAGGATATTCTGAGGAAACAAACCAGCATAAAACAAAAAACTTTATAGGATAAATATGTTCAGATGTTTCTCCTTCTTGTTCTTCTGTAAAGCCATTCTCTTCATCTTGAATCCTTTAGCATTTAAAATGTCCATCTTGTTACTTAACTGTTTGAGTTCACTGCATTATCATTAAGGCATTATTGCATGAAAGCCACAGGTAAACTGCATTTAAAGAAAAACAAAACAAAACTGCAGCTCTCTTTGATTCAGAAAACATTAACAAATTTAAAAACAAACAAACAAGTACCGTAAGGTCTTATTGTTAGTTAGTGGAGAAAAATAATTGAGTCTTTGAGACCCACATTTGGCAGAACTGTCAAACTGAAAGAATGGAAAAGGCCATCTTCTTGCCAATTCAGAAAACTCTCAAGTTGGCGCTAACATGTCACTAGGCTCATGTGTTGAAAAAGTAGAAATTTGGCTCTGAATACATATTTTCAGAAAGGGCAAAACGATGGGTGTTAATTATCTCCAAGAGCTCCAAGATCATTCTTCTTTGTGATCCCTTACCTGTTTAAAAGAGACAGCGCTATATGGTAAAATGTGCATGCTCAAGGCAACCTTTCCACACTTTTTGGGGGGCAGGATTAAAGTTTGGGTTAAACGCCCCACCACCAATTTATTCTATTCTAATTTAACCCAGTGATGTGTGCCTCTGAATAGACATATGTATGATAGTATTTATTTATAATAAATAATAATATTTATTATTTTTATAAATAGCTGAAAGTGGCAAAGATATGTGATACTCCTTCCTCCTATTTTTGTCACTACAACAACCCTGTGAGATGTTGATAATAAGGAACTTAATTGTATAAACATACAGGCCAGAAACAATTTGACTATATTTTTGGAACTTTGCATTGAATTAAGTGTGATGTAATACTCTAGCAACTGAGGTATGGCCAAGCACATGCTTTAAAATATAAATGAAATAAAACGCATAAATCACATTTGACATCATCAATTGGGATCTCATTCCTCCCAGTTCTGCCTTTAAGATTTTCTTACTTTGATTGTGTTAGCTATGAGCTGTTTGCCGTAGTGTATGTATTCAGAACTGCAATTCATATATCTCTTTATTAGCTCACATAAAATTATATGTGGCATGAAAACTGTCTCTCAGTGGATAAAATGTAAAGCAGTACCTTTTGCGGTTTCAGTGATGCCTTTTAGGCGATCTACTTAGACATGCTTTCAAAAGAATTGTTCGTCAGCAAGTCAGTTTTGACTGTCAACTGTCAGAGCCCATGTGATAGGATTCTCAGAATAACAGGAAAAATAATTAAAAATAAACCCTGCTAGGCATTGTGCCAAGAATGTCTTCTACTCTATTTTTGGAAGACAGACTTGGGAACTGTGGGTCTGAAAACATTCAGATTATAGTCCAGGAGATGATTCAAATAGTCACGGACTGAATAGGTGTTTCTAAATCTAATTTTAAAGCAAAGCTGTCTGCTATGGTAGATGGTTCAGTGTTAAATCAATTGTGTTGAGGAATTTAAAGGCATGGCATTTGAGATGGTTTTTCACCATTATAAAATGATCTGCCTATTCCCTTAAAATGGTTGGAAGTAATATTAATCATTTTATTGATTAATAGAATACTATTTTATTTACCACCTTTGATTTCTGGGAGCTGTAGCTCAGAATATAAAAAAGTTTAAAGGAACTGGGCTAAGCGTTAGAAACTGTTTTAGAAATGAATAAGAGGCTATGAATTAGTGGCATAATAACTTGCCAACACTTGTCAAAAATATGGCATCCATTGGAATGAGTTCCTAAAGCAAAATAATTGTCATAGCAGTCCCGAAAAGATTTTATAGGATTCAGATCAGCTGACAAGAGCTCTTAATTTCATTTTAGATTAACTCCAGATGGATCAGTCAATCTGTGTCTGGCTCATGATAATTTCACATGTATCTTGCTATAACTTTGTATTGTTGAATTTCTGGGTCTGTTGGTTAACTCTGTGAAAAGTCATCCTCATTTCCATATGGAGCTTTATATAATGTGGCTATTTTGGTATGACATTTGAGTCAGAGGCTGCAATACAAAGTGGGGAGAAATGTGCACCAGAATGGCAATTATATTGATGCCCATGCTAGTCTGGGAGATACTGAGTAGGTCAGTATGCTTAAAAGGGCAGATCAGGCAAAATTCTTACCTAATCTCAAGGTTAATGTATGATATACTACTTCAGAGTTGCCCAAATCCTGAACAGACAGAATTTCTAGGATAGGAAAATGCTATTCAACAAAAAGATTTGCCATAAGAAACCATTTCAGTGTCCATCATAAGTTCTTTTATTTGCTGGAAAACAATGAACATTGGTACCTTGGTACTCAATTGCTTTGAAACGCATCAAACTCAATGCATTTTGACATGAAAATTTTGTCCCGGTTCTCATTGTTTATTTGGTACTCAACACACAAGCTAGAACTTAGTGGTGTTGGCTGCCTTGTGACTCACTACAGTATATTATTCCTTAGGGAAAAATTGGTTTTGGTACTCATCAGTTTTGGTACTCATCGCATCTCCTGGAACCAATTAACGATGATTCCCAAGGGACCACTGTATGTGTTGTAATTAAAACTTTGCTATATTATATTTGATCCTTGCTGCTAACCTACCATAAACTTACCACATGCAAATCATTCGGATTTTTCCTTATTCACACAAGATACTACTTAATGAATTATAATCTAGTTCTTTGATCATTATTTTGTCTGTACCCATCTTTGAATTTTTGATGCAGTTTTTATTACACTATGCTCCCAGCAAAATGTGAAATTGCTTCTAGTAGTTTATTTTCCAAATTTAAAACAACTACTATTTCTTACCTATCACGCTAAGACCCCTCTTTTATTTAAATTTCTGGGGCATTCTGATAACTTTTATCTGCACTTTACGTTAAACAATCAAAATAAATTTATTTACACCACCAGATTATGTGTAAGGTTTGCCCAACATTCTCCCAAGTCCTATCCCATGGGTTTGGGGTCACCTGATGAAATGGAATGGGGAAAGAGAGGAAGAGATTCCCTCCCACCTCCTTTTTCTCCCTTCGAGTCAGGTTTTGACTACTTGGACAAGTTCCTGCAATTTTCTTGGCAAGTTTTTTTCAGAAATGGTTTGCCATTGTCTTCTTCCTTGGGCTGAAAGAGATTGACTGCTTTGTGCCTAAGTCAGGACAAGAACTCATGGTCTCCCAGTTTCTAGGCTGGTGCCTGAACTACTACACCAAACTGACTATCTACTTTATCATACCTGTATTTTAACCCCACTTTTAAAGCAGATTGCTGAGCGGTCATTAAATCAATTGTCCACATGTGCATTGGTATAGGTTCCAGAAATCTGTTGAATGAATGATTCAACTCTATAAGAAACTTTACAGCCTTCCTGATGCTTGTAAAGACAATTTTGAAACATTCCTTTGCAAATACAAGAATAGGCACTAATGTAGAGAGAGATGCTTCGCATCAGTCTGTCCTAAATTAGTTTTATGGTAGGAGCGGTACAAATAAAAATGTTAGTCTCTCATGAAGCCTTTAGGCTACAGCTCAGTACAGTCCAGCTTTTGTAAATGTGTAAATGCAATTTGCACTAACATGTTGACTAAGAAAGGAAGCTATTGTGCATTACAGAACAGTGGCTCTTTGTTTTGCTGACTTTAAACATGCAATGCCAGTTGAGACAGAATCCCTTCAGTAGAGTATAATTTGGCAAATAATTCATCTGATGGTAATTTTCTGGGGGATACAAATGGAATTCAGATGAAAAGGGAATCTATCCTTCTTTCTCCATACTAAGACTTCTAACCGAATCATTTCTGATCAAATATCAAATTGACTATGCCACCTACAAGAACACTGTAGTCGTGACTGTCAGCTCTTACCTTTGTCACTACAACTTTGCTCATTGCTTCTTCTTTGTTTTATGTGGCTTGTGTATCAAGGTGAGATGGATGAGTAAAGGGTGTTGTCACATTCTTTGTGTGGATTAAAACATAACCAGCTACTTTTTGTTTTCCTTCAGTAAGAGGAAGTTATTGAAGTGGTTTTGATTTGATTTTGCAGATCATTAATATTCTTGATTGCAAAACCAGGGCATAGATTATTTGGAAGGGAAACAATAGTTACCTATTACTTTCCCCAGGCCATTTAGATATGTTCATTTTTGGAGATGCCAAGTGTTAATAGAAAATTTTGGGACATCTCTCAGTTTCCCATCCGTTAAAGGGTTTATTCCAGGAAAAGTCTGGACTGGATTTTGGAAGTTGCAGTCCCAGCACATCTGGACGGCATCAAACTGGGGAGGCTGTTTTATGACCTAAATGTAACATTGAAATAACCTTTGCTGGACTGAAATTGCAAGATATCATTTATGTACATCTTGACAGTGCCCATAAACCTCTTGTCTCAAGCAAGAGAGATGAAACTTGTCCAATTTATGGGAAATAGAATCATTTGAAAACCACAGCTCAGTGTTCCAGTTACTATTAACTCTAGCAGTTTTTTGGGAATTTGTTAATGAATTTTAAGCTGTCAGTTGCTTGGATGGAATGAATGTTGAAGAATTGAGCTATTTTGCAATTGTAAGAGGATGAAAACCTTAAGAATGCATTTGGAGAGTGGGAAAGGCAGTGATTTGAAGTATACAAATGAAAAAACAATGTCTATTGGCTGGACTGCTGGGGATCTATTCTGTGTAGGATTATGCTGTTGCTTAGGTGTTTTAACAGCACTGTTCCAAAATTATAATTTAACTGCTTTGTGATTTGTGTAATACCAGGGACATTAGTGTTAATTGGAAGAACTGTGATTTATATCTACTACCTTTCATGTTCCACTTTTTGATTTTTAATTTAAATTATTTTGTGTAAACAAATTTGGAATAAGACATGATGAATGCCGGAATAAAAATCTTGTGTCTGGATTTGTATTGTGCCTTTCGATTGAAAATTGATTCTAGTGGCCCCGTGCGAATAATTCAGTGAGAATAAAATATTACTCTGCTCCTTAAAGCTTTAGCGTAGCAGCTCTAAAATTTGGGCCTTACTCAAGTCAAGGCCTACACACAAGATACTTCTATTAAGTTTGGTTCCCATGGTTCAAAAGGAGAACACTGTTGCACTGAGAAAGCTTCAGAGAGATACAGATTGAAACATCTGCAGAGCACCTCCTGAGGTCAGGAAAACCTGGAAGCAAGTCCTTGTGGTATATATTTCTGAGAGTAAGCTTTAGGGGATCACATTGATCTCAGTGGATCTCCTTGTTTCTTAACGCATTTGCTTCTGTATTCAAATTGTGTAAGAATGCCACTCTCTGCAAAGAGAGTTAAGATACAGTGCTTCTAACTAAGTCAGTATTTTGCATTGTATATAAAATTGACCCTTCAATTTCAACTTCTACGAACTAATGTTATTCTGTGACAAACTGTTTAAAATGTAAAGGAAAATATAGAGAAGTTCATATGCCACCCATGCAACAGAATGTAGCCAGTTGGTGTTGTTTGAAAACTGTCTTGCTCTGTAATGAGTCCTTTAAAACTGGGCCTTATAGGCTTTAACACTGAATTCTTGATTTTCTTATTAAGCCCCAAGTATGTGCAAGTTGGGACTAATATTTCTAACACCATTTTCTTGAGCACAGGTTTTCCTCAGGGCTATGTCCTAAGTCTACTCTGTTGTTCATCCTGTTGATCTATGACTGTTGTGCAAGGTTTGCTACAAACCATATTGTGAAGTATGTGGATGATACAACAGTAGTGGGTCTTATTCAGGATGACAGTGAGAAAGCTTACTGCAAGGAGGTAGAGGGTTTCGTAACCTGATGTAATAAAAATAGCCTTGTTTTAAATGTAGGAAAAACAAAAAAAATTTTTTTTTGCCATTGCCGGTAATGGGGTGGGTGCGGTTTCACTATGGTGTATCTGGCCTGTGGGCCGGCAGTTTGACATCCCTGCTATATAGGGACAATCGAGAGCATCCTGTCATACTGCATTACTGTCTGGTTTGGAAGCATTACTGCTTCAGATAAGAAGGCAGTGCAGAGAGTGGTAAGGACGGCAGAAAAGTTTATTGATAGTTTACTTCCTTCTATCCAGGACATAGCATATAAGCCCTGCTTGAATAGGGTCTGCAGTATTGTCAGGGATGCTACAAATCCTCTCCATGAGTACTTTTCCTTGTTACCTTCTGGGAGGAGATTTCATGGTATCTGAAGCAGAACATCTAGATTCAGTCACAGCTTTGTTCCATATAGTATTAAGCTTGTGAACTCTCAGGTTTCCTCTTTCCTTTATGTATTCAAAATGGACAGTGATTAATATATATATATGTATGTATGTATGTATGTATGTATGTATGTGTGTGTGTATGGATGTGTATGTATATATATATATATACAGTATGTATGTATATTGTATGTGTATGTATATATATATACAGTATATATACACACACACAAACACTTTTTTTTAGAGTGGGCAACAGAATTTCATTTTTAATGTGTACCAATGTGCTCACATTATCTTATCTTAAAAAAAAGAAACAAAGAATTAAAAATAATAAAAAGAAATGGAAAAGAGAAAAAGCAATGCAACAACAAAAATATGTATGTGTATACTGTACATATAACAATTTCAGTGAATAATTACCATATTTCATAGTAATTATCCTTACATGTTCTCTATAAGCAATTTGCAAGTTGCAAATAACATCAAGTTTACAATTCATTGAGTAATTAAGGCTGTGTAATGAATGCTTGGAGATATACCTTTGCCTTTAAAACTTTCCCCTAGAGACCCAGGTGTAACAACTGTCTGCTACAGGTGTAACTTTTAGGTAAATGGTGAATTATCAGAGGCATTCACAATGTCATATCAAGTTGGCCCTCCTTGTGGCCCCATGCGAGGTATCATTCTTCATTGTATTAAATAATAGAAAAAAATTGAACACTCATTTTTTTTCCTTCAGTGGAGGAAATGCTAGTGTCTCATATCTTTGCTCAGAGACATAACAATCTTTTTCATTTTCCCAGTCTTCTTAGCTTTCTGGGGATCAACATCCTTACAGCAGTACAATAGCATTCATCCAGTTCTGGAAAAGGTCACATTCTCCCTAATGGTTTGAGTTTGGAGCTTAGGGGGTGCTTTAGAGCCATTTCTATCTGAGCCTCAAGTATCTTCTATGGAGCTAAGCCTACTTGGATAGAAATAGCTTCACTTCAGTTAATCTTAATGTCAAGCTGTTGCCTTGGTTGCTGTAATATAGGTTATGAGGGGTTGTCCTTGAAGAAACTTCAGTTTGTAAAAAAAATACAAGGGTACTGCCTGGAGCTACATGTTAAGAACCATAAATACCCAGTTTCATATAATATCAGTTCTGGGTTGTAATTTAGGTTGCTGGTATTAACTTGCAAGGCCCTTAACTGTTCCAACCAGGTGGAGTCCCTTGCAGAGTTGTAGCAGGCTCCCAGGTAATGTGCTCCAGACATGGTGGTTGCCAGATCCAGAATACCTTCCCTAGGACTTGACTATCTTTCTGGAAGCAAGCAGACTCTTATTCTCCCATGTATTTTATTTATTTATTTATTTATTATTTATTTATTACTTTAATTTATACCCCGCCCTTCTCCCGAAGGACTCAGGGCGGCTTACAGGCAATAAAAACGGAACTATACAATAAATATCTAAAAACAATTAAAATATATATTAAATAAGCCTGTTATTTTTAGAAAAGTTATAAAATCCCTATTAAAATCCCTATACAATCCCCCCCCC
>NW_015386153.1:226772-263941 GCF_001527695.2 Protobothrops mucrosquamatus | reverse complement strand
GCCTCCAGGCAACGGGCCATCACGTCAAGGGCATCGTTGGGGTGGCCTGGGGTGGAAATGTACAGCTGTGTGTCATCAGCGTACTGATGGAAATCCACCCCAAAGCCACGGATGATCTCCCCCAGCGGCTTCACATAAATATTGAACAGAAGAGGAGAGAGGACCGACCCCTGAGGAACCCCACAAGTTAGGGACCTAGGGGTCGACCTCTGTCCCCCTGCCAATACAGACTGCGTACGATCGGTGAGGAAGGAAGAGAACCACCGCATAAGTAGTCCTTGACTTGCCACCATTCATTTAGTGACCTAAAGTTACAACCGCCCTGAAAAAAGGGACTTACGACAAGCTTTCACACTTAGGATCGTTGCAGCATTCCCCCTGGTCATGTGATCAAAATTTGGAGGCTTGGCAACTGGCATGTATTTATGACGGTTGCAATGTCCCGAGGGTCAGGTGATCATCTTCTGACAAGCAAGGTCATTGGGGAAGCCAGATTAATTTAACAACTGTGTTACTGACTTAATGACTGCAGTGATTCACTTAACAATCGTGGCATGAAAAGTCGCAAAATACAGCAAAACTCACTTAACCGTCTTGCTTAGCAACAGAAATTTTGGGCTCAATTTTGGCTCGTAAGTCGAGGACTGCCTGTATTATGCTGTGGAGTCCCAGTTGGTCTGGTTGTTCATTTATTTCAGCGCTCTCTGCTTTTGTTGAGAATTTTTAACTATTTTAAGAGACTTTACTTTGGCTTTTTTTTTTTTTTTTTTTGAGAATTGGACATTTTGACAGCAGGTTTGATATAATGATTAAGACACCAGGCTAAAAACTGGGAGACTGTGACTTCTAGTCCCGCCTTAGGCAGGAAAGCTAGCTGGGTGACCTTGAGCCAGTTATTCCCTCTCAGTCCAACCCACCTCACAAGGTTGTTATCGTGGGAAAATAGGAGGAGGAAGGAGTATGAGGTATAGTATGTTTGCTGCATTGAATTGTTTATAAAAATAAGGCAGGATATAAATGAATAAATAAAAACAAATAGTCCTGGGAAAGTTTTCTTCTGAATGGAGTAGAAACAAATTCCAGTGTGAGCTGAAGTGCAATATATGTTAAGAACAAACATTTATTAATCTAATCTGATCTAATCTAATCTAATCAATCTATCAAATTTTAAAACCTCCCATCTCTCTCTCACAGAGGGACTCTGGATGGTACACAAATATAACATTGAATTAAAAGCAGTATATAACATTTAAAACAGCGGTTCTCAACCTATGGGTCGCGACCCCATTTGGGGTCGATTGACCATTTCACGGGGGTCGCCAAGCAAGGCTGTCCGCCATTTTTTCCCCCTTTTCCGGCGGGTGCCTTACCTCCCTTGAGCTGGGCCAGCTGGTGGTCGGCCTGCTCCGTCTCTGCCGCTTGCCAGCTACGCCTCGGCCGGCGCAGGGGGCGGAACCACGCATGCGCGGCGCTCCCGGGCAGGGAAAGTCCTCGACGTACGACCGGTTGGGTAGTCCTCGACTTACAACCTGTTTAGTCCTCAACTTACGACCGGTTTAGTCCTCAACTTACGACCGGTTTAGTCCTCAACTTATGACCAGTTGGGGTTGCGGCATTAAAAAGGTTGAGAACCACTGATTTAAAACAACAAGAATGAATTATGAAATATGTCCTTTTTATTCTATAATTTCAAATACTCTTTTGCTCAAAGTGACCCTTTTCTGTACGATCTGCACAAACTTAACACTTGCATTGCCTGTCAGTTGTCTAGACAGGGTGAAACCCAGTGATGGAGTGCAGGCTCTTGATCTAGGGATTGCTCGCTTTGATTGACTCCTGGTTTTCAACATCCTGGCCTGTGGGCTGGGAAATTATACTGCCCTCCTTTGTTATGCTGTAACATGATATGAACATTATGGGTAGGTAGTTAATTTTGTTTTGAAGTGCACCCAGTGGATTTAATTTAATGATTTGGTTAATGTTAAGTTAGGCTAGGATTATAGTTGTAATAACTGTGCTTCGCCCCAGAAGTTCCAGTGTTTGAGCAAATGTTTCAATGTTTGAAATGTTTGAAGAAAATAATAAGCAAAATACAATGCTGCTGTGGAAATAGTAATACAGATTCCTCTATTCCTAGCAAATAAAGAGTCCCTTAACTTCGTTTAAACAGTAACTTTCTATTTTCTCTTTTTAATTTGCATAGAATTCAACACAGCTTCCTGAAATAGCTCTTGAGCTATTTTTGTTAAACATTACAATGTAATTCAACTGAATGAAGTATATGCAGATAGGAAGCAGCAATTACGGCATTCAGCTTCTTCTTTGATTCACAAAGTTGGGGATTTTGCCCTGCTACAACTGTAAATGCCAGCTGGTGATTGGAATCTAAATGCCGGTTGGTACTTTGAAAGTAGAGATCTTTAAACTAATTAGGGGTTTTTTAAATATGTCAAGCAGTGTGACAGTCTGTGAAAATTCACAGATGCTGAATGATGGTAAGAAGCACAGCCAGGGTACGGAATGTAATAATGTTCTGTAACCCTCTGGAAATGTGCTTGCCATATTCTGTCCGAGCCATTTTCCTCACTAGAGTCCAGGTCAAAAGTTTGGTGTTTTCACTTTGTGCATTCCTGCCTGACCCAACACATGCAACATCACTCCTCACCTCTTTCTCTACAAGTGCAACCCTGCAAGAAAGTCATCTATTGAGCTTCAGGTTAGATCAGGGGTCTTCAAACGTGGCCCTTTTATGACTTGTGGACTTCAACTCCCAGAATTCCTTAGCCAGCATGCCTGGCTGAGGAATTCTGGGAGTTGAAGTCCACAAGTCATAAAAGGGCCAAGTTTGAAGACCCCTGGGTTAGATGATGAACCTCCTCAGTCCTAGCCCAATGCCTAAAACATCACACCATGTTGGCTGTAGGTTAGTAAGATGTCATACAAAGAGCTGAAAGCATAAGTAGCTTCATGCAATCCATTTATGAAAAAAGAATTTAAATTTGATTTTCAAGGTGTCCTTTGGGGAAAGTTCTATATATGTAAGAAGACAGGATAACAATAATAGTCCTGATATATTTTATGTGCCTCTAAGCATAGAGATTTTCAAGCAAAGGATTTGGTTGGAAGTTTAAAAGCCATTTTATTTATACAAAATGCTGACCAGGATGAAATATTAGCTAAGGCTGTGGTCTTTGAGCAACAAGGGCCGAAATCCCATTGAAAGGCATATTGAAAGATATTTCTTCCAACTGCAGATTTTCTACCTTCAGTGGAGGTGTTGCATAATGTTGCATTCTGCCTGGGATGTGACCCATTTAACTCATGACAGCATACCTGAGTAAATGTGGATAAGATGGCACTGGGCAGCTATTGTCCTACTCACAGTTGCACCAGTGGGACATTACATAATTTAAAAGGCCAAGTTCTTCAGTAGCAGATTATAGATATGCTGAGCAGTAAGTAGTTTTGTTGTCTTCTTGTTTTTGTTTGTGGGTATATTAATAGTTTGTGGCACACAAGTGTTGTGTGCTATTTTTTTTATACAGAACCTCTGTATACAGACTTCAGCCTAGTGTTATAAAATTCATAAGGTGATAATGGAATGTGGCAAACACATACCACTTATTGATTTATTTTTTTCCAGGTAATGGGTGTGTTATTCATTGATTTGTTTATTTATCCCAACTTTATTATTTTTATAAATAACTCAAGGCAGCAAACTTACTTAATGCTCCTTTCTGCACCTGTTTTCTTCACAATATGCCGGATTTCATGCGTAAAGTGAGATTAGAACTCACAGTCTCCTGGTTTCTAGTCTGGTGCCTTAACCACTAGGCCAAACTTGCTCTCATGAGTGTAAAGTATCTTGTGGGTATTTGTCATTTAACATTGAGATTTCTGCTTGCTGGGGTTTTTTTGCCCACAATTCTCATCTACCCTTAGCTTGGTGGACTTCTAATTGATGTTCCTTTTTGTCCTCCTTGGATCACTGATCAGAAGGTGACTTCTTGGTTCACTTAATATACTTACTGTCCCTCAGCTACTTAACTCCTGGCTTTCCATACACATTGCTACATAACGGGATATTGCCTAGATACAGGTTTGCAGGTTTAAATGTAATTTTTTTTGTCATTCTTTTGCTTTCAAAGATCCTTTCGTACATTGATTGGGAAAACACAATTTTGAGGTGTAAATAGTGTCTGTGAAAGCCCTGTTCAATCTCTTTTTTTAATTACGAAAAGCCAATAAAAGAGTTAATCTTATATATTATTTTCCCCTTGGTTGATCATCAGATTAAATATCAGAATCTTTCTACCTTCTTGTCTCTGTCTCCTGCAATCATTAGATCTCTAGCTGTCGCTGCTGCAGGAAATGAAAAGATAGCCTGGAAGTCTGAGTCCAGCATTGTCTAAGGAAATTAACATGTGAATCATGCTATGACTGAAAACTCAATTGCTTTTTCAATCTTGGAACCTGTGAAGATTCAGGTATAAATATTGGGATGATCCCATTCCCTTGCTGCCCCAAGATTACAAAAAAGGCTAGAGCCTTGCAGAAGCATTTTCTGTTATGTATAATGGCTCTCTGCGCATTACTTTGTGTGTGTAAGGGTGTAAGGCACAATTCCAATACATTTCAGATAATTCTGGGTCACATGTACAGGTAGACCTCGACTTAATGATCATTGTTCAGCAACTGTTCAAAGTTTTGATGGTGCTGAATGTAGGGACTCATAATCGTGACAGACGTTATGCCTGTTGCTGCACCCCGTAACCCATTTGCACTGATGACGAGTTGCCAAGGGCCCCATGATCATGTAATTGCCCTTTGTAATCTTTCCTCCTTTCTGGCAAAATCAATGGGGAAGCCCTCAGGGAAGTTGCAAACTTCTGCCATCTGCCAAGAGGAGTCCCAGTCTCTGGAGGCTGGTTAAATAAGATCCATGCCAAAATCAAGCAAGATTTTCAGACCCAAAACAGAGAGGCAAGTCCATTTAATAACCCCTGAGATCAATTAATGACTGCAATCTGGATTGCAGTTGTTGAGCAGAGTGGTCATGTGACATCTCACTTAAAGACTGCTTTCCTCAATGACCAAGATGCTGGTCCCAATTGTGGGAGGTAAGGTCAGATGTAAAGACCAGGACCATAGCTAAGCCTTGGTGCCTTCCAGTTGCTTGGTTTGATAAAGAGGCTTGACAAGGGAAAGTTAGTACTGATAAAGAAATGTGATAGAATGTTCTCTGGTGCCATTAGAGATCCCTGAATTGCTTTTGTATGGTTTGAAAACCTGCTGTACATAACAGGTATAGCTTTCTAATTGTAAATGTAGAATATCTACTACCTCAGGGCAATTTGCACGTATTTTTAGTCATTTCTTCATATTTGAAAACACGGGAAGATGTTTATAAGTCTGACTGAATATGTAGGGTTTCCAAAAGATTTGCTCTTCGGTTTCTATCCAGTATAATCTTGTCTAGTTAGTTTCTCACTCTTCATTTAGTCATTCGGGAAATCGAGAAGCTGTTGCAATTAGTGAAATGATACAAATGGGATTTCCCCCTGCAATAAAGCACCTTCACTCTCCATTACATTTGAATAATTAAAGACACTGATCCTAAATCACAACTGGTACCATAGTAATAATAGGAAGCTTCTTCTGGTATTGTGCAGCTTTAGCAGGGATGCTTAGTTTACATACTTAGACATTTTAAGCATCTTTAATCCATTCTTGGATTTGGAGGTGTCAGCTGGCAAATCTGCTTAGTGAATCCAGAAATCCAGTAGCAATAATGAAGGTCTTTTATTAAAGGAGGTTGGTGTAGACTTGTGCTTTCCACATAATACGCCTCTTTATAGGCATGAAAAGGCGAGCTTTGGATGATTAGTTAGATATTTAGAAATAACTCCACATGAATATTTGTTTGACAATCATTTGAAAATCCTAAAAGACATTTACTTTTTGCTTAACTACAAAGCTGATTGGCTATGAGTGACCCAGAACCTATGCCTTTTGCGTTTCATTTTTAAGTTCTGTTTATCACCATGCTGAAAAAGCCTTGTTTTTTGGGGGGGTGTTATTATTTTATTATTTTTCTTCTTGTTATTTTTTATTCTTTTATATGGTGTTTTTTATATCCGTGTAAGCTGCTTTCAGTTGCCAAGTGCGAGTAGGCGGCAATATAAATTTTCTAAATAAATAAATAAACTTCCACTGGTTGGTAACTAGTGAGAAAGATTTATTGGTGGGACACTAAAAATCAAACAGACAATTGGGTCTTCTTTCCTTTACAATCCCAGCAATATTTATGGAATAGGTTACTGGTAGGAATACCTCCCAGACAAAATGATATCCTTCTCTATGTAGATGCCCTGGAGTCTTGGGAGTTATTAACAGAAATACAGATAGTCCTTATAATTTAGGACCACATTTGAGCCCAAAATTTCTGTTGCTAAGGGAGACAGTTAAGTGATTTTTGCCCCATTCTACAACTTTTCGTGCCACAATTGATAAGTGAATCACTGCAGTTGTTAAGTTAGTAAATGGTTGTTAAGTGAATCTATATTCCATATTGACTTTGCTTGTCAGAAGGTCACAAAAGGTGATTACATGACCCGGGACACTGCAACCATCATAAATATGATTCAGTTGCCAAGCATCTGAATTTTGATCCTGTGACCATGGGGATCTTGCAATGTACCTAAGTGTGAAAAACAGTCCTAAATCACTTTTTTCAGTGTTGTTGTAAGTTCGAACGGTCACTAAACAAACTTGTAAATCAAGGACTACCTGTATAATGCAGAACCACCTTATTGTGGTCAAACTGTCACACGATTTCTCCAGAGTTAATTCATGGGCTAGGTAGGAGATGCTAATTCTTGAACTACATTGAATCATCCAGCAGAGGAGAACCATGACCCCAGGAAGCCTGCCTCTTTCCTGTATTTCTCCATTCGGTTGGCAAAATTGAGTGGTGCTAGCTTGAGGTTAAGGTCCAAATTGAGACCCAGAGCAAACTTTGCATCTGGCCATGGCATTTCTGAAATTCGCTATCATGTTACCTTTATTGTGGCCAGCATGATTTCTGACAAAATTTCAACTAGAAATCTTGTTTTACTCAAAGTGCAACAGCTTAGCAGCTGATAAATAACATTGACCTATGCTAGTGCAAGTCATCAGGTATCTCATTAGGATAAAGTCTTGTTGGATTCTGTTTTTCATTAAACATTCCAGAATATCTTGAATTTAGAAATTTGGTTGCCACTTTCATAGGATTGCTTCTGGCATCTGCTCCATATCAAACTGATGCTTTTGGTTATGTCTACCACTTGCCTCCAGCAAATGCAAGGTTGGCATACAAGAGTTTAAAGTTCTGCTGTATTGCCACTGGCATTTGATTCATTCTGAATATTGAGCTGTGCTTCTGAGAACATAGTTGAAGGTGGAGAGAGAATCCCATAATATTGGAAGGCCACTTTGGGGCATAGTTGTCTTCCTCTAAAAACAATAAAGTCTAGTTTATTATGGAATAAGATGGAGCTAGGATCATGCTAGACCATATATTGTGCTAAATCTACCAAAATATTAAAAAGTAATGTTCATTGTACTTAAAATGTTAAAAAAAATAAAGCTTCTCTCTTACATACAATTCCCATTCTCCCATTTGAGAATTCTATCACCTTATTTCCACCCTCGCCCCTATGGATTTGACGTCAGTTAACCACTTAACTTGGTTAAGAAGTATTGAATTGTAGCCTCTCAAAGGTATATTTTTACCTCTAACCATGATGTTTTGGAGATAGCATTGTATATAAGGAAAGATTACAGGAAGAATGCAGAAAAAATGAGTTAAACTTACTGTAGTTCGCTTTATTGTGAAGAGCCAAACTGTCCCCACATTGTACCTTGTATATTTAAATTGTGCATATGGGGAAAATATCAGTTTTAGGGTGCTTTTCTCTCTATCATGTCTCCTTTCTCCTTTTCCTGTTCCCCTCTAATTTTCAAAATATTCTTGCTGAGAAATAGAGCAGAAATATTGGGTCATTAAATGCTTCTTCTACATATAAGAAAGAGAAAGAACTTTTAAAGAAGCTTTGGATCTGGGGGCTGCTGGGGAGGGTGTGTTCTTTATGCAAAGGGCAATTGAGTTTGATTTTGATTCAGTGGTTAAATCTGTCCTTCATGAATGCAAATAGTATAGGATCCAGACCCAGAAGGTCAGGAAGTATAAAAACACCCAGTTTTCCTCTATTCCTCTATATTTTCATTCCTATCAGTTTTTGTTCCTGAGTGATATTTTTGACTGATTGGACCAAGATGAACAGCAGCAACAACTGGATCTAGTAAAGATTCTGAAGATAAAAAAAAATAAAAACACTGTTTTAAGACCAAATCATTATCAATACAACATCTCTGGTTGTCCAGAAATATGAGCAGCCTGCTATCTGGCTGCTGGTTTTGATCCTATGTGCATATTATCTTTGGGTTTGGGGGCTATTCATCTATTTTACCTATTGAACTCATTTACCTGATGCCTAACCTCTCTGGATACTAAACCTTGGCCTGTTTCACCACCACAGTAAAACTGTGATTGTTTTGATCCTTTGCTTGCTGGCCTGCATAACCGAGCCTTTTGGGTAGAATGGGGAATATTACATTCTTAGTCAGGCTCTATATTTATATTTATTTCTTCTCCTAAGGGTGCAATGGAGCTTGTCATCGTTAAGCTCCAGGTGATTCTCAAGATGGCTCACCAGAAGGTTGGGGATATGTTAGGAGGGGCATTTCAATGTTTGGCAGTCTGTCTTCAGTGAATTTCTTCTGGTTGATTTCAACGAACTCGTTAAGCATGATATTCCCAGCTGCAGTTTTCACTTTCCTTAGTTTAGGAAAGCTTAGGTTATGCTTTGATGTGAGTCCAAAACAACAAGATGTTTCATGAGGAAAAATATATTGCACTTCACCTTGTATATTACTCCAAATATTTAGAAAATGTGCCCTTTGTTGGGATGACAGTTGTCCTATCCATCTTTGGGAGGAAGATCTTCCCTTAAAAAAATGCAGTTAATTTGATCTAGAGATGCTTAAGCGAACTCCATTCAGGCTATCAGTTTTTCTGTCCCATGTTTCCACTACAGTGCTAAAAAAAGGGTTCTTCTGAGCATTGTAGGTTTCCTGAGAAGTTTGGATTGTTGCCACAGAGGCAATTTGAAAGGATTTGAAGGACATTTTGCCCAAGGGGGTTGTGTCTTTTGCCAGAATAAGATGTGAGCCTATGTGCTGGGCAAGTTTACTGATTTCTCCAAATTGAGGATATTTAGAAACATTCGGGTACAGGTTACCCAGGTTGCTGTTAAGAAAATTTCAAGTAGGCATACCATATATCGCTGACCTTTATTGTCAGTTTGCAATGTGTACTTGTCTCTTAAATATACTGAAAATGTAAAGGCAAACAGCAGTTTTCTGGCTTCAAGTGAAGTACTGCACTAAAAACAATCCAATACAATGAATCTTGCCCAACATACATTGTGACATTTTAGCTGAGAGGCTTTTTTAACCAATTGATTGTTGTCCTATCTAGACTCAAACATGAAAGACCTAGCAACAGAGAACGAATGAAACTCTGAGGTGGGGGCCATATAGTACAAATTTATTGAAAATGAAATCCGTGCACCATAAATTCTCAGTAAGAAATGCTTCTGTATTTGTCTTGTAGGCACATTTCACACCAGATGACAGATCTGAAGAAGCAAACTCTACCAAAGGAGCTACATTTTATAATTAAGTTTCTTGTTAGAAGCCACAGCAGAAATGTGGGATTAAAGTAAAAAAACATTGCCTCACTGCGCAGTCTGATAGATGTCTCCGGAAGGTAGGCCCACTGAGTTTAATGAGGCATACTGTTAGGTTAGTATGCATAGTTGTTCAGCTTCAATATTGAAAAGCTCAGTTTTGCAGGATTGCATCTTGACCCATAAGATATTTATTTGAAAGTGAACCTTATACTCAGTTCTCTATTAATATGATGCAGTAATGGAAGAAGAAGGGTTAAGAACCAGGCCATATTGACTCAAACTGCTTTAACATGCTCAGGTGCCTGAGCATGGGCGCCCAGGGTGTCCCACTTTGGAGGTTAGTAGAAATTCCCACCTCCACCCTGTCTACACATTGCTTCTTTTTATCACTTTTAATATTAATTTTAATGTTTTAACTTTTAATGTCTGATGTTTTAATGGTTTAATCCTGTAATTGTTTTATTTTCTTATTTATTGTATTGTAAGCCACCCAGAGTCATTTGGTAGAGAGATGGGTGGCATACGTATTTAATATAAACAAACAAACAAACAAATAAATACCTGTATATGATTTTCTATCAAGCTGCTATCAATTACATCAGGGCTTGGTGTATCACTAGAAGTAGCTAATAGTTTTTGATTTGCTGTGTAAAATAATCTTGGCAGATAACATATAGTTGATAGCTTAATAGATGCAGTTTTAAAGGATGCCAGGCTAACTAGGCAAGGTCATATACTGATGTCCCCTGATAATTATATTTAATTCTTGAGTGGAGTCGCTGGTGCACAGAATGTGCTGCTATTGCTTTTCTGGGTATAACTTCAATAAGCTGATAGTCATGCAACTTGCTCACTGAATATCTTCCTATCAGACTTTGGTCTTGCTTCAGTAATGTTACCAGCTTCCTGAGGTCCATAGCTTTAATAATCATTTCTTTTTTGTGATTCCCAATGTCTGATTGGCATCCTGTTCATTAAATCATTCAACTGACTTTGTGGGTATCTTCGAAAAGCGTAGAAAGAAAATGCTGGTCTACAGCAATGAGGAATGAAGATTAGATATTATACTTGTATTGTATATTTTGAAAGTATTTTCAATTTTTGTAGCCCCTGAAATTTGATGCCCTAGGTGATGATGGCTTAGGTTGTCTGGACCTATAACAAGCCCTGAAAGACCGAGATTCTTTTATTTAATAGCTAATCTTATAACTGGAAACTCATGAGCAACTTGAGGTGGATAACATTTTTTTAAAATGTAAATTTGATCACTCTTATCTAAGCGGAGTGGGAATATATTCTCAAAATTTCCTTGGTGTTTTGCCTGTGCAAGTACCACTAGATAGTTGCCATGTTTGAGAAGCCTCTATAATATATAAATTTAAAATATAATAGTTAGATATGTATGTCTTACTGCTCAGCTCTGGGCCCAATGAAATAATGTTTTAGGCTCATGCAGGTTCATTCATCATTTTAAAAGGTTGTGTAACCACCAAGTTTGAGAATCTATGTTTAATGCATTCCTTTCTAAGTTTATAATTCAGCACCAGCAGTTTACAACCAGACTGAGGTAAGCTTTTATATAATATAACATAAAGTTAGGATGCTTCCTTTAGATTCTCTAGAATGCTATTTTTTTTTCTAGACCTGTTTGGATAATATATGAGAATCTTCAGTTCATTGCACTTGCTGTCTTTTAACTTTATTATGTTTTATTGATTTCATTGCAGTTTGTCTCTTTGATTGTTGTGAGCAGCCCAGAGTGATTGAGAGTAATTGACTAATAACTAATAACAATAATTTGTGAGGAAAGGTGACCAGTAACCTCTGTGATCTCATGCTGCAGCCTCATGAATTCAGGCTCACACGAAGCTTCTGCACGTAAGTGAAGACAGTGCTGCACTTATAGAGACTGGTTTTCACCGAATTACTCGTGTGTTTTGGATTTGGTGGGAAATGTTCGCTGTTCCTCACAATCTTTTAATTTGCCATAAGATTATTGATTTTCAAAACATAGATCACTGATTTGGGTGTGATATATGCATCTCTTCTCCCAATGTTATGCACATCTCTCAGTCTCCCCCTGAGGTTTTTTTGGCCTGCACAGAATGGGATGTTAAAATACCCATTTGTTTGTTTGATTAAATATGTGCCATCAAACAATGTTTTTCAGCAACCACATAGATTTTCTTCATGGCAGTCTATTCCTAACCTGACCTTTCAAGTCCTCCAAAAGTGTATCCATTGCCATTGTAACAGAGTCCATCCTCCTAGCTGCTGGTCATCTTTTTCTCTTTCCTTCCACCTTTCCCATCTTTAGAGCTTTCCCAGAGAGCTGGGTCTTTACGTATTGTGTCTGAAGTAGAATAATTTGACCATTGTGTTCAGCGTGAGAAACCCATGCTTCAATCCAATCTGCTGACTGACAGTCCTTACTATCTAGAAGTTCTTCCTGATGTCTAATCGGTATCTACATCTTTGAAGTTTCATCCTGTTAATTCTAGTCTGACTCTTTGGCACAAATGAGAATAAGTCCAAACTCTATAATGTGTCAGATATTTGAAGACAACTATCAGGTCCCTTTTTCTTCCACAAACAAAGCAAAGCTAGGTCTTTTAACTATTCCTCTTAGGACTTGGTTTCCAGTCCTTTTGCCATTCTAGTGGCCCTCGTCTAGATTTGCTTCAGTTTATCAGTGTCCTTTTTAAAATGGTGTGTGCAGAATTGAATGCAGTACTCCAAGTGAGGCCTGACCAAGGTAGAGTAGAACAGAATAATTGTTTTCTGTGATCCGGATTCCATACCCCTCTGGATGCTCTTCAAAATATTATTGGCCTTCTTTGCAGATCCATTACACAGTTGGGACAAGTTGAGATTCTGATCCATTAGTCCCCCCCTCATAACACCTGCTGCTCTTTGCCCAGTTTTTACATTTTTCTTTTGTTTTCTTTATTTATTTCCGGTCACTGTTCCAGCCTAAATCTTTCTGATTATTTCTGTCTCTCCCCAATTATTATCCCTGTATTGTCAGCAAGTGTGCAGTGTCAGAGGGAGTTGTTTAACCATAGGAGGGACAAAACAGTTACTTGGGACTCAGTCTTTCATAGGAAAGGAACTGTTTTATGGTAAGGTTTTGTTGAAGTTGTGAAATTTATTGTCATATATTGTGAAAGGAAGAGGTTAAAGTGAGTGTTACGTAACCATTTACACATTCTACAAATGTTATGTACTTTGAATTTCCTGCATTGTTAAAAACACATCTGCAGAGAAGTCTTTCTCTGAATAACTGGAGGTATGATTTCCATACAGACAAAATAAGATAGGAAAAAAACCTAAGGAAATCACAGAACATAATTACCTTTTGAAAGGGAAGCAAGGCACTTGTTTTTCAAGGCATTTCCTCAAAAAAGCCCTGTTCATATCTTTCTATGCTACTGTATATGTAAATTGAAACAGTCAGAGAAAAGGGAAGCTAACAGTATAAAATAAATTGGTGGCTTGCACCATGAGAGGTTGTTCAGGTAAAATGAGAAAGGAAGATCAGACTGATGTGTTATAATAACAATATTCAGGTGTCAATCTCTCATCCTGCCCCAAACTAAGAAACTCTTAGCCTATTACATTGCACAGGAGGGAGAAGGAGGTGTGAGATTTGAACTCTGAATCTGCTCTAGCTGTGATTTATATCTTATTCTCTCTAGTTGCTGAATTTCTTTGACAAATGGATTTTCTAGCACCTGCAATTAAATGAACTTCTACCGAGAGTAGGACCTTGAATTGGTGCCTGAAAAGCTTCCGGTTGTACCGAACAGAGTCTTGACAAATGAAATGGCATCTTGTTTCAAGGTGGCTTATAGCTGTCTTATTGACCAGAATAGAATGACTTTTTTTTTTCTTATGTCTTGAGTTTTTTATATTTATGTTCTTCCCTTGCCTTGGATTGTGTAATTTTCAGAAATCTATATTTTGGAAAACCTGCGCTGCTTTTAAATAGCTTATCCAGCCTGTTATGTATCTTGACTTGTATATGGTTTAGCTTCAAAGAGAATATAAATGTATCACAAGCCTTATAAAAACCAGACAGAATGAGATGGCAGAGTTGTGCAGTGTTTCAAGAGCCAGAGAAGTGTGAATGCATGCAGCCATGTTGCACGTGATTGTATCTCTTAATCCTAAATGTAGAAACATTGACATCTAAGAGATCATTATTTATTCATTTGTGGTCAGAAATCATATTGAAAATATATACACAGCAAATGAAAAAAAAATTAAGAATATGTGGACCTGAATAAGATATATGCATAAATTCAAGCACTAAACTGATAAAATAGTACAAATAGTCCTCAGTTCGATTGCAGTTGGGACTGAAATTTCTTTCGCTAAGCAATGCTGTCATAAACACACTTAGCCAGGGCGATTCTGGCAGCCCCCATTGCTGTTATTAAGAACCATGCAAGTTGTTAAGCAGGGACCTCATGTGCCCTCAACATGGGTAGAGGTGCTGAAACAAAGTCCCAGGCAAATAGGCAAGTGGCGAGAGCTCAGTGCGGGTGCCATGGATTGGTGCTACAAAGTGCACCTGGGTGCCGTGGGCGGGGACAATGAAGTGTGGGTGCACAGGCAGGTGTTGTGGGTGGGTGCTACAGAGTGCAGTTGGATGGACACTATGGAGTGCAACGGATGAGCGAGTGTGGCAGATGGGTACTAGGGAGTCTGGGTAGGCAGGTGCTACAGAGGGCAGCAGGCTAACTCCTTGTGCTTTGCCATGCCGGTGGGCTGGTGCTGCAGGTGGGCACTATGGAGTATGGCAGACATTACAGAATATAAAATCCCCATGCTGCCTGGAGGCTCCTCGGTAGAAAAACCTGCGAGAGTGGGAGTGACTTGTGGGAGTGTAGTACACACTCTTGCCATTCTCCCCTTTGACTTTGCTTGTGGAAAACTGGCAGAGAAGTTTGCCGATGACAACTGTGTGACCATGAGATGCTGTAACTGTCATCATTGGGAGTTGGTTGCCAAGTGCCCGAGTTGTGATTAGATGACTGCAGGGACCCTGCAACTTTGAGGACTGTTCATAAGTCCCCCTTGTTCCGCACTGTTGTGACTTTGAGCAGTCACTGAATGAGTGGTTATAATCCAAGGACTATCTGTAAAAAACAGTAATTATTGAGAAACACTATTTTAGTTCCCAGAATGATGGCCAGCCAGACAAATAGGTAAATTCAGTTACATTGGCTTCTAATAGTCAATGGAGCAGAATCAACATTTTTATGGCGTGTATGCTCTTGAGTCAGTCCAGCCTGTGTGCCTAGGAAGGAATGGGTATAGTAATGCATAGGATCAGTCCTGATATGGTGAGCAATGCACCAGGATGTGGGCTGTTGGCTGCATTTGAACATAGGCAGTGACAAATGTAACAGAGGTAGTCCTCAACCTACAACCTCTCATTTAATGATAGTTCTAAATTACAATGACCAACCAGCTTGCATGTGCAATGGCTGCAGCATCTTGCAGTCATGTGATCATGATTTGCAACTTTCACAGCTGGCTTCTGACAAGCAAAGACAATTTGGGGAAGCTGGATTCACTTAACCTATTATTTGTTTAATGACCACAGTAAAAATGGTTGTAAAATCAGGTCCGATCACACATAGTGACTTGCTTTGTGATCGCACTAACTTATGACTGAAATTTCAATTCCATTTGTGGTCGTAAGTCAAGGACTACCTGTAGAGGATGTGATTGAGTTACCTTCTACCAGTTTCAGGGCTAGGCTCCTAAACCTAGCTAATTGAAAAGCTCTTCTCTATTTGGGATGGAAAACACCTTGAAAAAGTAGTTTGGAAGAGTGCAGAGATTTTGATAAAGAGTTTTCTGAAGCATAATTTAGGCTTATCTGTTTGAGATAAGTTCAAGGACAGGTCTGACTTTCTCCATACCCCTGTTTGTTAGTGGTTGAATTGAGAGGCCGTAGAGGGGGAGAAATCATTGGTTATAGTTTTTCCATGAGGAATTGAATTTATTCCTAAGAACAAATTGTGCCAGTGAATCACTTCCAGAGTTTATTTGCAGCCAGTATCTTAAACTTTATATTCTCAACTGGCTACTATAGAAAGCAATCCTAATTCAACTCACAGTAGGGCATTGGGAATCAATCAGGTGGCAGGGAGAAAGATTCTCATAAATTTGGAATGCACTGCTTCTAAAAGCTTTGCATTTTTATAAGGGTAAAATTGTGCACCATATAACAAAAGCGCGTTACTTTAGTTCCATGAAGTGAGGTGAAACCTTAGCTCTGAATAATTTAACTGCTGCAGTGGCCTGACCTGACCCCAGCTTGTTCTACTGGTGTCTGGGCCAGCTCAGATGAATCTGAAGCCAATATTGTGATGCTCTGCATGTGGTGGGGAGTGTCAACTTCAGGAGGCAGGAAGCAGTTTAGCACCAGAGGCTGACCTCATCAGCAGTCATGAAGAACAGCAGCGCCTGTAGTCACATGATGAGGACTAGGATCCTGATCACTACCCAGCTCTTGAGTACATCATGCTCTATACCAGGGGTCTTAAAACTCGGCCCTTTTATGACTCATGGACTTCAACTCCCAGAATTCCTCAGCCAGGCACGCTGGCTGAGGAATTCTGGGAGTTGAAGTCCATGAGTCATAAAAGGGCTGAGTTTTAAGACCCCTGCTCTATACCAATCAGAACAAAGGCATTTTTTTGTTCCTTCTCACACAGCAAGGGTGAGTGACTCTTCTACCCAAATTCCATGTGTTTGAAGCCTTGAGTTTCTGCCACTCTGAACCCAGACTGCCCAACGCCCATCACGCCAAGATCTTGGGATCATGACCTGCCAGTGCTTCTGGCTGCTGCTTTGAACTCTTGTTGTTTGGAAATTGTTTGCAAGCAAGCTCATTTGTGATTGGGATTTTGCTTAAGGCATTTGTGCATTTGGTCACACATTCTGCTGCTGTTGTTGTGCTTGCAAGTAATACTGTATACAGCAACCTAATTTTGTGTTCAGGTGTGCATGATGGACCTGGAACCGGGCGGCTAGGTTCTTCTGTTGGATTATGCAACCAAGATGTTTGTTATATAAGTCTTGTGATATAATTTACTAACTATTCTTAGTAAGCCTTTTGGGTAGTAGTCAAATGGGTTAGATTTAACACTTTTTAAAAAGATGATGATAAGTTATGAAGTAGCTCCAAACCTGCAACCTGTTCCATCAGTTGATCTATATGTATAAATAAGGATGCTAAAATGGGAATCCACCCAAAAAGCATTTAGTTGCAGGAGGTGCTGATTGCACCTACGCACCTTGGTATTTTTTACTTGAATGATAAGGCTGGAGATTTTGGAGATCATTACAGGGATCTTTTGGATTAAATTAGATGACTTTTTCTGCAGAGATCCTTTCCTCTACAATATTTGCAAAACAAATAAGCAGCATTGAAGCATAGCATAATGATAGTATGTTATAAAAACATTGTAGTGACTGATATTCATTTCAGTGACTGCTTTTGGGGTACTTTGTATAATGCAAAGACTCTGAAAAGAGCCCATAAATGTTATACACAAGTGTATAACATTTATGAATGGCATTGCTACAGGAGAAATAATATACCAGGGGATAAAGATTGGGTGCCCTTGAAATTATGAGCAAGGAATGTTTGAACATATGATCAGTTTGCCTGTGGATTGCATTGGGTAGCTTAATTAAGCATAGGGCAAGCCATCATTGCAAAAGCAGTACATTTTGCAAATTATATAAATCCTTTCTTGGCAATTGTACAATCAACCCATGGGCCCATAATGTGCACATCTGGTGCAACAGATGGGATACCTGTCAGCCACTGATGCAGGAGCCCATGATTGTATGTTTCAGTACAATCACGCATTTAAGTAATGCCAACATAAGCAAAAAGTTTCTAAAGTTCCAGTCATGTCTGTTTCCCATCTGGCCTCTTTGCAGTTCCCAGTACGATGCTGCCTGTTTGGCAATTGGGGGATTTGACACAACACTGAATGTCTATAACACTGACTCCTGATGCAGTATTTGGATCACTTAGACTTCTAGGCATCAATACCTTAATGGCTTAACTGTGAGCCTGACTTGGTGGATTTTGATGAAAAAGCAACATCCTATTGTGATAAGCCTAGATCTTTGTTGAAATGACTGAATGGACCCAAATAAAAATTACCCAGGAAAATTACCAGTGGAAAAAGACTGTGCCATGAACATCTGGCAGATAGCTTTATACAACAGGTGATAAAGATGAAACAAGGATATTGGCAGGCCTGTATATGGGAAAAGTTGTTTGCTTCATTGATCGACTTGACCTGCAATCATTTACATGCCAAGAAACAAAATATTTTCTTTTGATGTTAATAGCTCATTCTTTAAATCTGTCTGAAATTGGACTCTAAGTTTACTTTCTGGCCACCATTGAGAGGGAATTAGCTGTGGCTATTTAAATACAAAGGTCAGTGAATGGACTTGAACAATACCATGTATCAAAGGATGGGGTGCACCCGGTGGTAACTCAGACTAGTGCCCCCAGCTGGTGGAGCACATGAAGATTATAAGACCAACATAAGATAGGTATCCACTGATGGTAGGTGCTCTTACATTCAACAAATAAGCTCAGCATATCTAGTGGAATGGAGAGGGTGAGTTTCGTTACTGACATGATCCTTAATTCTGTAAAATACAGTTTCAGAAGTGATTCAACATTATTTGTCCTGGTAAAATAAGAGCCGTGGTGGC
Source organism: Protobothrops mucrosquamatus (assembly GCF_001527695.2). Classification (NCBI taxonomy): domain Eukaryota; kingdom Metazoa; phylum Chordata; class Lepidosauria; order Squamata; family Viperidae; genus Protobothrops; species Protobothrops mucrosquamatus. The sequence goes on along the minus strand of NW_015386153.1, from coordinate 245,378 downwards.
ACAGTGATTAGAATGCAGTATTGCAGGCTAATTCTGCCAATTGCCAGCAGTTCAATTCTGACCAGCTCAAGGTTGATTCAACCTTCCGTCCTTCTGAGGTCTGTAAAATGAGGGCCCAGATTGTTGGGGGACAGTATGCTGACTCTGTAAACTGCTTAGAGAGGGCTGTAAAGCACTATGAAGCGGTATATAAATCTAAGTGCTATTGCTACCATATATAAGTATGGTAGAACCATTGGTGTTTTGTCAATTCCTGGACTGCATTTTGCAAAAGCACCCTTTGTGTGACAATTGTATTTAACATAACATTTGGAAATTACATCTGGAGCAAACTAGCCATGACACAAGAAAGGAAAAATTGTATATATAGTTACCAAACTCTACAGTGTAGAGATTATCATTTATGAAGTGTAGTCCCACAATCACTAAATTCTTGAATATTCTGTTACATTTCATTGTTGGGTAGAATTCGCTATTACAACATTTGTTATTATTGCAGTTTTGTGAAGAAAGCTTTGGAAATTGTGTAATGAGGTTACTCTTATGATTGCTGTCTAATTTAATGTTTTTATCTGTTTTTAAGATTTTTGTTTTCATTTTGTTTTTCTAAATGTGTACATTCCCCAGAGCTCATTGAAGTTGGGTAGCCAATAAATTTAAGTTAAATGAAGACCAAGTGATGAGACTCCTCTTAAGTATATTGTGTTTCTTTTCAAGGTAAATCAAGATATTGGTGTGTGTAACACATTGTGTTTCTGGATTAAAAATACGAATTGTAGGCTTTTTGCATATCAGATCTTGCTTCTGCAAATTCTGTAAAAGAGAAGGGCAAGTAGGAATGGCTGGGTTTAAGGGAAAATTCAGGTAAAAGCTATAGAAAATAGAGATAATATTAGAACAAAGAAATTGTTTAAGTTCTATGTTCTTGAAGACAGTAGGAAAAGGAAATTATTTATGTATTTGACAGTTATGGCTGTACTTATAATGGGTTAAATGGGTAGTGGTTGACTGAAGAATGATTGGTAAGGAAGAAGAGAGTAAGTATTATGATTTAGATGGCTGTGAAAGTTGGACCATAAGAAAGGCTGAGCGCAAAAGAATTGAGGCCTTTGAACTATGGTGCTGGAGAATACTCCTGCGAGTCCCCTGGACTGCAAGGCGATCAAACCGGTCAGACCCTGACTGCTCTTTAGAAGGCCAGATCCTGAAGTTGAAACTCACGTACTTTGGCCACCTAATGAGAAGGAAGGACTCACTGGAGAAGGGCCTAATGCTGGGAAAGATTGAGGGCAATAGAAGAAGGAGACGACAGAGATGGAGTCACTGAAGCAGTAGGCGTGAGCTTAAATGGATTCCAGAAGATGGTAGAGGACAGGAAGGCCTGGAGGAACGTTGTGCATGGGGTCGCGATGGGTCGGACACGACTTCGCAACTAATAACAACAAGAAGAAGAACTTATGATTTAGAAGACATGAATTAAATAGGAAAATGGAAATTTGAATTCTATTGTGTTCCTTCATTCATGGGGAATTTCTCCTCCTATACATGACCCTCTTGATTCTATTATTATGAAGAGTTTTTCAGGATTCTTATATAATTTGCCTTATAATAAATCTGCTTGTACAGTTTGAGACAGTTTTAAGCATCAGTAAATGATGGGAAAAAGTACTACTAAAAAGGAGAGAAAAACACACCTCAGGATGTGTTTGCAGATGAGCAAAGAGTAAAGGCCATGCTATGATGATGATGACGATGATGATGTTGGAAGTGACCTTAGAGGTCATCTAGTCCAACCCCCTGCTCAAGCAGGAAACCCTATACCATTTCAGACAAATGGCTGTCCAGTCTTTTCTTAAAAACTTCCAGTGTTGGAGCATTCACAGCTTCTGGAGGCAGGTTGTTCCACTGATTAATTGTTCTAACTGTCAGGAAATTTCTCCTTAGTTCTAGGTTGCTTTTCTCCTTGATTAGTTTCCATCCGTTGTTTCTTGTTTCATCCGTTGTTTCTTGTTCCATTCGTTGTTTCTTTCCATCCATAGTTTCCATCCGTTGTTTCTTGTCCTGCCTTCAGGTGCTTTGGAGAATAGCTTGACTCCCTCTTCTTTGTGGCAACCCCTGAGATATTGAAAGACTGCTAGCATATTCCTCCTCGTCCTTCTCTTCATTAAACTAGACATACCCAATTCCAGCAGCCGTTCCTTATATGTTTTAGCCTCCAGTCCCCTAATCATCTTTGTTGCTCTTCTCTATACTCTTTCTAGAGTCTCAACATCTTTTTTACATCGTGGTGACCAAAACTGGATGCAGTATTCCAAGTGTGGCCTTACCAAGGCATTGTAAAGTGGTATTAACACTTCACGTGATCTTGATTCTATTCCTCTGTTAATGCAGCCCAGCACTGTGTTGGCTTTTTTAGTAGCAGCAGCACACTGCTGGCTCATATTTAAGTGATTGTCCACTAGAACTCCAAAATCCCTCTCACAGTTACCACTATTGAGCAAGGTACCACCTATACTATACCTGTGCATTTGTTTTTTCTTGCCTAAATGTACAACCTTACTTTTTTCACCATTGGATTTCATTTTGTTAGATAGCGCCCAATGTTCAAGTCTGTCAAGATCCTTCTATATCTTAAGCCTATTTTCTGGAGTGTTGGCTATTCCTGCCAGCTTGGTGTCATCTGCAAATTTGATGAGTTCCCCATCTATCCCTTCATCCAAACCATTGATGAAGATGTTGAAGAACACTGGGCCCAAAACAGAGCCATGGGGCATTCCACTACACACTTCCCTCTATGTAGATGCAGTTCCATTGAGGACCACACATTGAGTACAATCAGTCAGCAAGCTACGAATCCATCTGGTGGTGATGCTGTCTAACCCACATTCTTCTATCTTATCAAGTAGTAGGTTGTGATCTACTTTATCAAATGCCTTACTGAAGTCCAAGTAAATTATATCCACAGCATTCCTCTGGTGCACTAATTTTGTCACCTGGTCAAAGAATGCAATAAGATTTGTCTGGCATGATCTTTTTTTGACAAACTCATGTTGGCTTTTGGTAATGACTTTGTGTGCCTCTAGATGTTTACCTGGACTGAAAACTACTGCCTTCTGCCTCAGCTTTCAGAATTGGCATTTCAAAATCCTTAAAAAATGCAAGGATAAATATCAGTAGCATTTTATATATCCTCAGAGACAGGTTAATATTACAAACTGATAAGTGAACAGCATATGGATATATCATTTGATGTGTTTTTGTATACATATACATACATATACACACTCTTGTATATGTGAAAAATCAGATACAATGTTCTCAATTTTAAGATTTGGGATGTGTTTCTGAATGTACAACTTATAATTTGGAGGTTTGTAAAACTTTCAGATATCGTAATTTTCTCTTGTAATAATTGCTTTTTAATAGTAAAAGGTTTGTGTATCCTGACCAAATTAAATCACAACCAATTTTATTATAGCCTAGAGCCAGCACAATTATAAACATTTAAATCTAATAAAATACTTGCTTTAGTGGTAAAAGCATGAGTTAAAATCTCAGTTAGTTCCTACATTTGGGCACATTAATGAGATCACATTCTTAATATAAGTTATTGTAAAAATTCAAATTATAATGATTTACATATAAAAGTTGAACTGGAGGAAAGGTATCTGGCAAAGAAATAAGAAAATTGCTTAACTTGGAAAAATTGACTTGGTTTTTGTGTTTTTAAAAATCCTTTTATTTAAAATAAAAGTATATGTTTAGAAAAGAGGATAAAGAGATAATTATTGAGGTTGTGCAATTAATAAAAGTTCTAAGAAGAGTAAATTAAATTATTTTTATGATACCCAAAAGTATAAATTTTGGAGTTTAGTGCTAAAATCTTCATTATATTATTTAATTATACAGAGAACCACAAGATGGGAGACAAATAAATTTAATAATAATAATTTAATTTTAAAAAGCACTCATAAAAGCAATAAACAGTGCAGTCAGAAAGTATTCCCACCCCCTTCACTTTTGTCAATTTTGCTATGCTGCAGCCTGATTCTACAGTTGTTGAAATTCATTTTTTTTCTCATTAATCTACACTCAGTACCACATAATGACAAAGTGAAAACAGAATTTTAGAAATGTCTGTAAATTTATTAAAAAGAAAAAAACTGAAATATCACATTGGCATAGGTATTCAGACTTTTTGCAACAACACTTGAAATTTAGCTCAGGTGCCTCCCATTTCTCTTGATAATTGCTGACATGTTTCTACACCTTGATCGGAGTCCACCTGTGGTAAATTAAATTGATTGGACATGATTTGGAAAGGCACACACCTATCTATAGAAGGCCTTACAGCTGACAATGCATACTGTAGCAGAGCAAAAGCTATGAGGTCAAAGGAAATGTCTGCAGAACTCAGAGACAGGATTATTGCAAGGCACAGATCTGGGGAAGGCTACAATAAAATTTCTGCTGCACTGAAGGTTCCTAATTATGGAGTGGCCTCCATAATTCTCAAATGGAAGAAGTTTGGCACAACCAGGATTCTTCCAAGAGCTGGTTGCCTGTTCAAACTGAGCAAGGAGAAGGGTGTTAATAAGAGAGGTGACCAAGAACCCAATGGTCATTTTGACTGAGCTCCAGAGATCCTGTGTGGAGATGGGACAGAGTTCTAGAAGGACAACCATCACTGCAGCCCTCCACTGATCTAGGCATTATGGCAAAGTAGCTAGAAGGAAGCTTCTCCTCAGTGCAAAACACATGAAAACCCGCTTGGAGTTTGCAAAAAAGCACCTGAAGGACTCTCAGACTGTGAGGAACAAGATTTCCTGGTCTGATGAAAGCAAGATTGAACTGTTTGGTCTTAGTTCTAAATGTTATGTCTGGAGGAAACCAGGCGCTGCTCATCACCTGCCCAATATTATCCCAACATTGAAGCATGCTGGTGGCAGCATCATGCTATAGGGGTGTTTTTCAGCAGCAGGGACTGGGAGACTGGTCAGGATTGAGGGAAAGCTGAATGGAGCAAAATACAGAGATATCCTCAATGAAAACCTGTTCCGCAGCACTCAAGACCTCAGATTGGGCCGAAAGTTCACTTTTCAACATGACAATGATCCTAAGCACACAGCCAAGACAAAACAAGAGTGGCTTAGGGGCAACTCTGTGAACGTCCTAGAGTGGCCCAGCCAGAGCCCTGACTTGAACCCTATTGAACATCTCTGGAGGAAACTGAAAATGGCTGTCCACCAATAGACGCCATCCAACCTGACTGAGCTTGAGAAGATTTGCAAGGAAGAATGGCAGAAAATCCTACAATCCAGGTGCACAAAACATGTCGTGTCATACCCCAAAAGACTTGAGGCTGTAGTTGCTGCCAAAGGTGCTTCAACAAAGTACTGAGTGAAGGGTCTGACTGCTTATGCAATGTGATATTTCAGTTTTTTTCTTTTTAATAAATTTACAGACATTTCTAAAATTATGTTTTCACTTTGTCATTATGGGGTACTGAGTGTAGATTAATGAGAAAAAAATGAATTTCAACAACTGTAGAATCAGACTGCAGCATAACAAAATTGACAAAAATTGAAGGGTTCTGAATACTTTCTGAATGCATTGTAAGTAAATATTTAATTTCTGAGCCCCTTTCTTTGTTCTCCAACCAGTTTGAAGGGCCTGTTGGCATAAACTTTAAAAAAACATTCTTTAATTTTTGATATTTATGTTACTATGTAATATGTAACATATATGGAAGCAATTTCTGCTTAAATGTAGTTAAACTTCTGATGCAACACACACATGCACACAGGGAGGGAGGGGAGGGGAGGGGAGGGAGAGAGAGAGAGAGAGAGAGAGAGAGAGAGAGAGAGAGAGAGAGATCTTCTATTGTTGCTTATATTCTCTAAGTTTAAATTCCCAGTCTGATCTCATTGGTGCTATGTCTTTTTTCCAGTACTGTGCCCGTTGATAGAAATAGTAATACAAGTGGGTATGGACTTGGTTTCTCTCTCCATAATCTGACCAAGTACATTAATCTCAAATTCCACAAAATCTGCTATTATTGCCTTGAAAAGTGTAATCTGGTAAATAATGCTTTCAGAAAATAAAAGTTTGCAGAAAGAACTTTTGAATTTTTTTTGTTCTCCAATTATATTTTGGTGAATTTAGTAGCGATAATAGAGTTTTAAAATTATTCCTTCAGTGCAGAATCAATTTATCCTTCCCATTTCAACAATGGTGGCCAAGATGGATAAAAAATGGATGAAATAATTTTCTAAGGTTTCTCTGATAACTATTTATTTAATGTCTGCCTTGGAGGTTTCAGCTACACAAATGTACAAAACATTGTTGTCCTTAGATATGAATTAGCTCATTTTTATACATTTGTTCATTTGTTCTTGAGGGAGACTTGCTTAAAAAAAGAAATGTGTGCAGACATGGGTCTGTATATCTTAATTCCAGAAAAGAAATGGGGAAAAGTATATTGATATATTTTATATGTGCATGTTCTCTTTGGGAGTACATTATAATCTGTGCTATTTTTATTACTGTTTTTTCCTGTCATTAAATTCCAATTCCACATGCATAAAAATTGACTCAGGAGACCTGGGAAATTAGAGGCCAGTCAGCTTAATGTCTGCTCTGGGCGAATTGGTGTTAATGGTAATGAAAAGGGGGAAAAACAAATAAGCACATAGAGGAACAAAGCTTGCTGCAAGAAAATCAACATGGGATTTCAAAATCAAAAATCTTATTTCACCTATCTACAATTTTTTGATAGTGTCAACAGGCACATGGATGGAGGTAAATCTGTCAACATTGTATGTTGGAATTTCCAATAATCCTTTAACAAAAAGTTCTACATCAAAGATTTTGGATTAAATTTTAACAAATAGGAGATAAGACGACCTGTCTTTATTATGGCTTGCTAACTTAAAACAAAGAAGGAACTTGAAAGACATAAAACATAAACTTTTGACAGTGGAGAGAAGTAAGAAATTATGGGTTTTGGGCTGAATCCTTTCTCCTTTAATGTTCAGTTGGCTAAATGGGTTAAAGATATTGGGTGATGGAAACCAAAAATGATTGTATCCATGAGACAGATTTGGAGACCAGTTTGGTTTAGTATTTAAGGTACTTGGCTAGAAACTAGGAGACTGTGAGTTCTAGTCCTGTCTTAGGCATGAAAGCTGGCTGGATGATCTTGAGCCAGTCACTTTTTCTATGCCATGACCTCAGGCTCAAGCGATAAGCTGGTTGTTCAATTCCTCTCTCAGCCAATGGATCAACACTTGGTGATTTAAAAAAAAAGGTGGATCCTGTACTTGTGGAAAAACGCTAGGAAGAAAAACAAAACACACAAAGTAGGTCTTTTTGATGTGTCATCTCTATTACACTCAACTAAAAGAGATTATACCTTTCTTCTGTGCATCAAAATTGAGATAGTTTTCATCTTTTGCTTCCGATTGTAACAGCTTATTGTATAAACATAATTGTAATATTTGATCATTAGCTGAGGTTTCATTGTAAGTGGAATTCTTTAGATGTTTCCTAGTTAAATGTTAATTTTTTAAAAAGCAAATGGCTGTCAAGCTTCAAAAATAAATTAATATAAGTGAAGCTTCAGCATCTTTTTGAATGATTGAGTAGGAAAGTGAAATATATATTAAAGGAGAAAGTAAAAAAATGAAAACAAATATATTGCACATAGAAAAAAAGAAGACCATCTCATGAAGAAAAATTAAGTCAAATATTAGGTAATATTGCTTGTATTTGCCACTTGCAGTATCCAGATTTCTATGAGGAATTGCAAAGTACTAACATGATTTAATTACATTGCTTTGTGCTAGAGCAGATTTTGCAAGAACATGTCTATGGCAAAGGTTTTGTCAAGTTTCTCCTGGCTGATGCCAGAAGTGAAGGTTGCACAGGCAGTGATTCAAGAAAATAGTTTTCGACTCTAGAAAGAGTACACATATGAGGAACGGTTGCAGGAATTGGGTATGTCTAGTTTAACGAAGAGAAGGACGAGGGGGGACATGATAGCAGTGTTCCAATATCTCAGGGGCTGCCACAAAGAAGAGGGAGTCAAGCTATTCTCCAAAGCGCCTGAAGGCAGGACAAGAAGTAATGGATGGAAACTAATCAAGGACAGAAGCAACCTAGAACTAAGGAGAAATTTCCTGACAGATAGAACAATTAACCAGTGGAACAACCTGCCTCCAGAAGCGGTGAATGCTCCAACACTGGAAGTTTTTAAGAAAAGACTGGACAGCCATTTGTCCAAAATGGTGTAGGGTTTCCTGCCTGCCTGAGCAGGGGGTTGGACTCGATGACCTCCAAGGTCCCTTCCAACATCATCATCATCATCATCATCATCATCATCATCATCATCATCATCATTATTATTATTATTATTATTATTATTATTATTTAAATATGTTTATTTCAAGAACTCCAAAAGCCTTTGAAGAAAAAAATCCAGAAATTCCAAAAATTAATATAAAATTCAAGCACTTACAAGGAATTTACTGTATAGTTTAATTCTTAGGCTCCTTTCTGCTTCCCCATGAAGTGCAATGGGCATTTAAGGCCTCCTGATTTTGGGTAGGAGTCACCACCTGTCCCTATTCCCATAATAGACTCATTAGGTTTCAGGCTGTTTGCTTTTGGCTGATGATTATGAGTTCTGGTGATCCCACAATCAGCCCCACTAGCTAAATCAGAACATGAAAGGAACTCCACAGGATGGCTAAAACTATTTTTATTGGGGTTGGTTATGATAACAGAATCTTGCAAGTATGATTGGGTTGTCTTTTCTACTCATTGTTTAATGAATTAAGAAGATGCCTGAGTTCTGAATGTTAGCTGGATCTTCTGGACTTTTTAAAAAAAAAGGCTTTTGGCCCTTTTGTTTAGACAAAGCACCTCCACACATGTTTGCCAAAGTCACCTTCCTTATTCTGTACAGCTGGGTTTCTCAGATCCAATAGAAGTTTCCAGTTCAACACTCATTCCCCAGATTTGGAGGGAAGTGGGAGAGTGTTCATCCCATCCTGAGGATTAATGGCTAGCAGGGGAAGGAGGTTAATCTCTGCCTCAACATTTCCTGTTAACCCTCCTCCATTCAAATATTTGTCTGATAGTTTTGAGTGGTGTTTGTGTGTTTCTAGTTCCTTTTTAATAGCAATTCACCCACTACCAACTGTCAAGTCGCTTACGATGGTAAACAAGTCTTTTTATTCACAGGAAGACGGCCAAGCATACACAGCAACTGGTACCAATAAAATTAACAGCCCACACAGAAAGTGATACAGTAAATATATATAACAGAACTAGACATATACCAGGGTGGATAATAATCAATGGTTTTTTTAAAAAAATAAATAAATAAAATCGGATTTTTTTAAAATTTAAATCGGATTTTTTGATTTTTATCAAATTTATTTTAATAAAATGCTTTTGGAGTAAAAATCTATCTAAATATAGTTTTCTATTTAAGATACATTATAATTTAGTTTATTCAGCATAAAATGGAGCTTAGTTATGTAGCATGAGGCTGTATATTCTGCACTATTTACATTTTTGGTAAACTCATTCAATGAATCTAAGCTCTGCAAGCTGAGATAACATGCACTGCATTGATGCATTCACACAATTTCACAGTAACCATGAGATAAATCATGAAACAAAGTTCAGGAATATTCCTTTATCCTGTTGTTTTGCAAATCTATGTACATTACAAACTGATTGTTTGAAGAGAAATGCATCTGTACCAGGATCTAAGTGTTTTAATTAAATAAAAGAATTTGAGTAGTTCTCCAACTGTGTGTGATTAACCTATTAACATAAAATTGCTTCTGATATCACTGTTTTACTAACATGATAGCTTATTATTCTTAATAGGAAACCTTCATTTTGTTTGTAAATAATAATATTAAGATTCTAACTACCAGCAAGAATGAGTCCTTATATTTAAAGAGCACCTGTCATTTCAGATCCATCATGGCAGCGCTGTTAGCGGGCCTCCACTCACCTGCTGCCCGCCACGTCCCTCACCTTGTTGTGTCACTGCTGCATCACCAGCCGTCCCATTAAAGTGATGGGACTGTCGGTGAATCAACAGCAGGTCAGAAGAGGAGCCACTGCGGGACAGACATGACAGTTGCTCTTTAAAAATTATGATTTAAATCGAGTTGATTTAAATCAAGCCTTTTTACTAGTGATTGAAACCATGATTTAAATCAACTTGATTTAAATCAAATCCACCCTAACATATACTAACAATTCTCCTTATATTCTTATTATTCCATATCATTATTTTGGGGGAAGTACATCAGAAGGATTAATGTACCTTTTGGGGTTGAATTTTAATAAATATATGGGCATTACATTCTGTTTATTGCTACACTGCCCTTTTCACATTCCTGAAACATGTAGTTTGACTAGTCACCCACTTTTTGTCAATATAGTAACAAGATGAACTTTCTGCACTCAAAATCAAGTTTCTGGATGCAGTGTCTTTTGGTCCAGATCTTTTAGCCAATCTGTGCTGAATTGGGGAGATGCAACAGTCCTCATACTGCCTTTCCTAAAGATCTCCTTGATACCTTCAATTTCTCTTGTTTGTTGAGTCTGCACTATATAAAACTGAGAGTCCTTTCTTTTTTAAACCACAGTAACTGAAATATGTTGTCTGTCTGGATTCATCTATCTTTATTGGTGAGATAGGAATTGTATTTTTGTCATACAGCATTGCTGCTTTTAAAAGTGCTACAGCAAGATTAGACATAATCTACCTCCTTTAAAATCTCAGGAGCCAAATAAGTTGTTGGAGAGGAAGGTTCTTAACAGCATTTCCACTAGCTGCTATGAGGGATCAAAATATTTTTTCCCCAAAAATAATGCATGGTATGGATTGATGCTATCTAAAAGACTTTGTTCAGAGTCATTCACTGTTTGAACCATCCTCTTGAACCAGTGTTTCTGATCTCAACAACTTTAAGATGTGTGGATGGACTTCAATTCCCAGAATTTCCCAGCCAGCCATGCTAGAAGGGATGATCTTTATGTCCCATTTCCTTGCTTGATTTTCAGAAGAGGTAATGGTTGTGAGCATGTCTATGATGCACAGATATTTTAACTTTGCATTTGTCACAGCAGACTTACCATCTAAGTTCCGAATTTCTGGGTATTTAAAATAATGAACAATTACAAGCAACAAAAAACTTTCCTTTATCTCAAGGATATCTGTGACTTCTTCCATCCTGTGTAACATGGGAATCTCATGAGGATGCAAAGGTGGCTTCATGTTACTCTGTTGAAGCACCTGATACTGGAATCCTGCTATGAATTGCTCAAAATGCTTGTCTGTGTCTGGCCACTATACAACAGATCTGACATGTTCCTTTGACTATTGAATTCCTTAATGTCCCAGGTGGAGAAACAGCAACATTTCTTATCCAGTACCTCAAGAGATCTTGGTCCCCATAAACACTAGCTCATTATCGATAGACAACTGATCTGTAAGCAGCCAATATGCTCAAAGCTCAGGTTTAACCGGCTTGTTTTGTCTAGGCTAGCCTATAAGAGGATACATTTTAAGGGTTTGCAAAGCTGAGTTATAATTAGTGCATTGCTGCACTTGCTTTAACTGATGTTCTAGTATTAAATCAGTAGGACGAAAACTGTAAACAGCCCTTTCATCTCATGCTATACCCTGTTTTTCTCCCACCACAGAGGCATGGTACACTCACTTGTTCTTTGAACTAAATTTAAAGTTATGCAGGCTGCACTCCCCAGCAGGGTTACACCTCCTGTTCTAATAAAATAAAAATCCAAATCAGCTTCTTACATAACTATTTTGCAGTTTGCTATAGCCACACTTTCTAGTTTAAGATATGCTCTGCCAAACACCAGGATCGCCAGTGAACCTGGTAATGATTTTGCTAACGGCTGAGCTCCTTCATCTAACTTAATTAGCATTCATACTTCAGTCACAGCTATAGTAGCATGCCATGGACCGTTTCCATTTACTTGATGTGCCTGATGTTTTGGATGTAACGCCCACACAAATAGCATATCCATCTTCTTTTGTCTGCCAATTGAGGCATGCTGTGTTGTGCATAATTTTTGCAAAATAATCTTTTGCCACAGCATTTGTAATATATAGTGTCAGATGCTGTGGGGTTTCTTGGGGAATAAACTTTTCTACAATGCTTGCAAGTAAATCATTCCTATTGCAAACTTGCTTAGCATTTCCACCAATTTCTGCAACCAGTCTCTCTTTTAGAGTGGGTGAATGTACACCATAGAGAATCTTCTCCTTTATGTGCAACTCAGAAAGTTCTTTGAATTCACGTGTTTGAAAGAGCCTTTTTAATCTTCGACATAAAAGTTAACACTCTGCTCCATGAGTTTTGGTAAAAAAAAAAAAGCACATCTCTCAAAAGAATATATTTCCTTTAGGGACAAAATATGTAGCAACTTTTCAAATTTATTTGCCGTTTTTGTTTATCTGTTTCCTGTGTACACCAAAATATATTGTAAATCTTCCATGCCTCCTTGCCACAAAATGCAAAAAACAGCATACGAAAGCTGTGCTTTCTGCTCAGGCTCATTAAATCAAATACAGTTGAAATGCCTGAAGCCATTTATGCCAGTTCTTCACATGTTTCACAGAGGGTGGAAGTGAGGCCATTTATAGTTCAGCCTCTTCTGACACCATGTAGTATTTGCCAATCTAGCACCACTCCTATGGCTGTACCAAAGGGTTTGAGATCGACAGTCAAGTCACTTCAGATGACGAACAGTCTGTTTGTTCACAGAAAGACAGCACAGAAAGCAACTGCTACACATAAAACAAAAGTACAGTGAGGGGAAAAATTATTTGATCCCCTGCTGATTTTGTAGGTTTGCCCACTGACAAAGAAATGATCAGTCTATAATTGAGCAGGTCCCCCTGCTCAAGAAGGCACATGTACAGGCCCGTCTGAAGTTTGCCAATGAACATCTGAATGATTCAGAGGAGAATTGGGTGAAAGTGTTGTGGTCAGATGAGACCAAAATAGAGCTTTTTGGCATCAACTCACCATATTTGGAGGAGGAATGCTGCCTATGACCCCAAGAACACCATCCCCACCATCAAACATAGAGGTGGACACATTATATTTTGGGGGTGTTTTTCTGCTAAGGGTGTCATGGTTCCGACAGGTGAAACTCTTCAAAAGAACTTTGAGGCATTGTTTACCTTAAAGCAGGGCTTTTCAACCAGTGGTATGGGTATCACTTGTGGTACATTGGCACCTGGCAGGTGGTACGCGACCATCCTAGAAAAGTAGCGGGGGAAGGGGAATGAGCTGAACCGGTGGCAGCACTGCACAAGCCTGAGCGAGAGATGGCTGGAGCTGCAGGGCTGTCAGGGCTCAGTGGAAGCACCAGGATCAGCGCCAGGCTCCAGCTGGAGCTCGGTGCTGATCCTGGTGCTTCTGCTGAGCCCTGAAGAAGCACCAATCAGCTAGAAAGCAGCACTGATCCTGGTGCTTCTGTTGAGCCCAGAAGAAGCGCCGATCAGCTGGAATGTTGCAGCATCTCCAGGGTCTTGTGATTTACATTCAGATGCTTGGCAACTGATTCATATTTATGATGGTCACAGTGTCCCAGGGTCATGTGAAGTGACCAAAACCTGCTGCAGTCACCTAGCAGATGGGGGACATAAAAACCAAACATCCCCCACCCCACCCCCGCTGCCAATCCTGAACAGAAATGCTGACAACAATGAAAACCTTGGACAGGAGGAAGAGTGCCGCCGGGCAGGCAGCCAGCTGTCTTGCTCAGCTGTGGCTTGGGGGGCACTTTTTTCAGTGCCATTGTAACTTTGAACAGTCACTAAGCGAACTGTTGTAAGTCGAGGACTACCTGTACTTTATCACTTTTTTCCTTTTTGGGGGGGGTCATGTTTTTGACACCTTGCTAGGCGACTGGTGGTACTCGGATGTTGCCATATCCTAAAAGTGGTACCATTGGTGAAAAGGTTGAAAAGCCCTGTACTAAGCAAATCCTGCTTCCCCATTGACTTTGATTGTCAGAAGGTTGCAAAAGGGAATCACATGACCCTGGGACATTGCAACAGTCATGAGTCAGTTACTAACTGAGTCAGCATCTGAATTTTGATCATTTGACCATGGGGATGCTGCAATGGTTGTGTGAAAAACAGTTGTAAGATACTTTTTTCAGTGCTGTTGAAACTTTGAATGGTCAGTAAACAAATACTGTAAGTCAAGAACTACCTGTGTCTAGTTTTCTGAATGGGCATGTGTTATGGAATAATCAGATAGAGAACCAAATATGGTTTGTTAACATGGGATCTTCTGGTGAAATGTACCTCACTTGTAGAAAGACTTGATTAAATGCATCTGGTTTTAAGAAGTTGCTGAGCTGCTTAAAATTCCTGCTGAAAATAGGTCTCCAGTACATTGAACTATTAGGCAGTAGGCAACAACTATCTGAAGGCTGAAATGAAGACATGTAAGTAGAAGAATGAACTGATTTATTACATGCAGACTCCAGCATGGTCACTTATTTTATTAGTTGTTTATGTAGCAGTGAAGTTGTTGATCCAAAGTAGCATTTGTTACCTCTGTTTTCCAATTGGATTGGGGATGCTAAGTAGATTTCAAAAGGATTTTAACATTCAAGAATTGAAAAAGAAAAGGAACTCCAAAATCAGGTGATGACTTGACTCAGATGAGAGGTCAAGTCTGATAGAGGCTGATGCCATCAATGGGAGGGGAGCACCATTTTCCGTATGGAGGTTGGAGGCTGATCACAGGGAAGAAAATATTCAATCTTGCACAATATTCATCCGGCTTGTTCTATAAAATAAGATTATAGGAGATGCACAAGTTTAAAGGGGAGAGAAATGTATTCTTCCAATTTGGTATGTGAATGTGTGCAAAATTTGTAAATGTTCTGGGTTCTTATGGTTTATTTGGACTTAAACAGAGTGTTAGCCTCCTTCCAATTGATAGAGCTAATGTTCTTTGATTTAGTTTCACACTAAAAAAAGGAGATTCTGATAGTACTAGCTTATCCGAAATGAAAACTACAAGACAAAATTGTTTTCCAAACTCTTCAGTTTTCTGGAGAAGCAGGGTGTGGTAGGATATGGATGGTGTAGGAGTGATAAATTATTTCAGTAAGAGAAAAATCTGTTGAGTGTCAGAATCCCACTTAAAAATAAAAAGTAGGATATTAACAAATCCCCTCATAGCTAAAGCTGCTTGACATTCTGGGGTATTGCCAGGAGAGAATAAAGCTGATTTTTGTATAATATGTCTTTATATCCCTAGGAGAAATGCAGTCACCCAGATAATCAAAGACAGGACAAGAAACATTTTTCTTTCTTAGAATAGAAGTTGTATTGATGGAGCTAGTCAAAAACAGCTTAAACCTGCTCAGTATTGAACAGCTGGATCATTAGAATTAATTAATGGGTCATCCAAATAAATAATCAAATTCTTTTCAATCATGTCATAAAATATTCATAAATCTTATGAATACTGATAGGCTAGAAAATAAATATTATTTCTGTATTTGTTCAGATTTACCAGAATATATTGAAAATCAAGGCTGTTGTTTATGGGAATCAGTTTATACAGTATATTTCTCTGAGTTTGAAAGTGAGGGTGGAGAAAATGATCCCTAATAGTTAATAAAGTTTAGAAATACAAATCATAAACAATATAAAGAAATACATTTTTGAGAAAATATGTGAGACATTTACCAGTGATGACAAGTGATGAATACAGCTTTTTTGCAATTTACCATCCAGAAATTATTTAAGATAAGCTAGTTCATTTCTATCATGGAATTTCGATTCTCTTTCCCACTATTGCAGTTGCTAAATACTGCAAGAAGGGGCGTTGTCTTACCTGAACGCCTTTTCTCAGCACGGAGATGGAGACTCCACCATTGGGTAGTAGACTGTATTCCTGCCCAATCAGATCAAGTCAGCCAAAGTTGCCACGCCCGTCCTGGACCTTAGACTCCAGTCTTTGACGCGAGCGTAGCCATTGACTGACAGCAAGACGTTGTGGCTCACCAAACTAACNACAACGCCCCTTCTCCAGCACTGAGATGGAGACTCCACCATTGGGACATACCAAAGCCTACTGTCCCTGAGGGTGGGTAGTAGACTGGTCCTGAGTGGCACTTTGGAGTAAAAACCTGTTGGAGAACTCACCGTCCAAACAAAGCCTTAGCAGAGGCGAACTTAGCAATTTTATAGTGCCAAATGAAAAGAGAAGGTGAAGTCCAGACGGCTCCTCTACAGACCTCCGAGATGGAAGCCTGAGTGGCCCATACCGCAGAGGTAACCGTACTTCGAGAAGAATGGGCTGCAATCCCGTGTGGAACCGGCAGTGACTCAGCCTGGTAAATCCGAGCGATGCATGCCCGTATCCAACTTCCCACAGTGGAAGAGGAAATTTCCGACCCCTGTTAGAGTAGCGTAAAGAAATGAAAAAGGGCCCCTGATCTTTTGAAACTCAGCGGTCCGCGAAATATAGTACCGAAAGGCCCTGCGGACAACCAGACTATGCAAATGCTGCCCCAACGCATGCGATGGGCTGGACCAGAAATAAGGCAACACTATCTCCCGTGATCTATGGAACAGGGAATTGACTTTTGGGACGAAGACAGGGTCGAGGCGAAGAATTACCCTAACCTGTTGAAAATACACGAAGTGTCCCGTATTGACAATATCACCAAATCCGAAATGCGACGTGCAGACGTAATTGCCATCAGGAATGCCACCTTGTGGGACAGTACACGAATGTCACCCGTCCTGAGTGGCTCAAAGGAATTTTGTTGATGGCACGAAGCACGCGTGGCAGTTCCCACGATGGGTACCTGTGCACCACCGGGATTTGTTAATGGCGGCCCCCTTAAGGAACGACCGTATCCATTGGTGATGACCTAGTGATTCCACAGTCGCAACTGAGGACCGTGTACGAAGTTGTAACCTGTCTGTGCCGCGTGCGAGGGACTAATCCCTTACTTAAACCATCTAACCAGTAGTCCAAAACAATTGGAATAGTCAGTTCCGTGAGCGACAAATGTCCGGAACACCAAAATGGGAATGTTTTCCCCACGGCCTCATAGATGCGGTTCGTGGATGAACGGCGCGATGCCTGAATGACTGTGATGACCCCCGGGGAGCAGAGGTCACTAGCTAAGATTGAACGCGCAGGCGCCAGGCNGTTGTCGGAACTACAAGGAGGATGGAACAAATCCCTGACCTCTCTGGCCCAGTGGTGCGGGCTCTATGGCTCGTATGCGTAACAAGTGTTGGACTGCATTGTCCATCAGCCTTTGATTTGAACGGTTTCGGGGTGCGGACAGGAAAGGGGAACCGATTTGGGGAGTGGGAGATGAACTCCAATCTGAGACCATGGCGAATGGTGTCGAGCACCCACGTATCTGTGGTGGTTGTCTCCCATTAGTGGGCGAACAAGGCAAGTCAGCCCTTTATGGGAGGAGTCGCCGATAAGTCACCTTGAATGGCGAAAAAACCTATTGTTCCCTTGACAGGACCGTATCCCATGAGGTTGATACCTGAGCTCAGGATGTGCCTCGACTGTCCTGCCTGGGAGGAAAGAGCGAAATTGTTAGGTTTAATATCTCGCTCCCCACGAAGGACTGCCTTCGTGGGAAGTAGCTAGACCTTGTTTTGCCGTTTTAGCAAGTCTTAAGGACCTTGCGATTATCTTTGTCTTCCGCTAAGTAGGGATTCAGAGAATCCCCAAACAACTTAGAACTCTGATAAGGAGCGGCTGCTAATTTCCATTTGGACTTAGCGCCCGCTTGCCAATGTTTCAGCCAGAGCATGTGGCGTCCAGTTATATTGGATGCCAAGGCTCTTGAAGAAACCCCGGCGGCCTGTGAGGAAGTGTCCAACGCATGCTTGGTAACAGCCACCATCTTACTGAGGTCCAGGATCGTGCGGACCTCCTTCGCTGGAATCCGGGCTTGGAGTTCCCAGAATCAGGTGAGGGCGGTTCTACTGGAAAGGGGGAGGCGGAGGTATCAGCCCTGATCGCCCAGGTGGTCATCTGGTACCTCCTCTTATAGCTGGACTCGCACTCGCGATCCTCGGCCTTAAGGGCTTCTGAAATACGCCGGTTATGGCAGTGACTGATACCAGGGCTCCCAACGGTTCGTCCACCTCTGGAGTCCTCCAGAGTCTCCTCCAGCTCCTGGTCACAGTATACGGCATTATTTATCCGAATTAACTGACAAGGGAATCGAAGTCGGAGATGACCACTTTTCCCTGATAACATTCAGGGATAAGAAGGACAGGAGATACGGTGTTGCTACGCAACCGGTTCTACGTAACCTGGAGCCGTCTCCGCATCAGGTGGAGCGGAATCCTCTACAGCTGCGGAACCCTGTCCCAGATGAGCCCTGGACGTGGCCTTGCGCAGTATGGAAACAAAGAAAGCAGGGTTAAATAAGCCAGCAACCATTGGGTATCTGTTGAGGTACCTGTTCTTTGACCACTGGATCTCCTGTTCAAGAGGGGAATGGATGAGGTATGAATCCTCAAAA
>NW_015386153.1:198309-225234 GCF_001527695.2 Protobothrops mucrosquamatus | reverse complement strand
CGCGCACCTCCAGGCGCTCCCAATCTCCAGGAGAAGGCCTGGCAACAACAACAGGCCCCGGGCTGCCTCCGCAGCTCCGCAAACGAAATAACCATCATCCACGGAACTGCAAATGCAAGCTCCGTGAAGACAGAAGACTCCGGAGACCAACGGCCGTTGGTCTCCTTCCGAAGGAATCGGCAGAAAGGAAGAAGCACACACCCCCCTCCCGGGCCTTCCCAAACCTGCCGACAGCCTGTTGAGCTGCAGCCGCAAGCTCAGTCGGCTCTGAGGAATTTGGAGACTAACAGCCGTTAGTCTCCTACCGGTAATTGTAGTGCGAGGGGTGAATTTTTTGAGGCTAACAGCTGTTAGCCTCCGTTAGAAAGGCCCGGTAGGGAATTTGGAGGGGGGGAGGAGAGACAGAAAGGGAGGAACCCCTTCCTTGGAAGGGCAAATTTTAAAACTCAATACCCCTAATAGAAGGGAAGGAAAAGATTATTTTAAAAGAAATCCAATTAAAGAGGAGAGTGGAAATTCCACCATTGAGAAATAATACCTGCCTAGAGCCAAACTTGCAACGTCTGTCTTGGGCAAGATCAAGTCAAAGACTGGAGTCTAAGGTCCAGGACGGGCGTGGCAACTTTGGCTGACTTGATCTGATTGGGCAGGAATACAGTCTACTACCCAATGGTGGAGTCTCCATCTCAGTGCTGGAGAGTCATATATTCCGTAAGTTGTGTGAATTGGCTTTTTACATTAGCCAGGAATTGTAAATGTGGGAAAAAAATGCTTTGTAATGTGAAAGAAAGAACGATCTAGGATCCAGCTGTAACATTTTAATGTCTTTCATTTGTACTTTTTAAATGCAAGTGAAGGGATGTGCCAAAGCTTTACAGTGAAAATTAAATTATTGAATTGTTCCTGTTTAATGACAGGAAATCTTAAATAGGGGAGAAAGTGCAGCCTCACTTCTACCAGCAGATAACAGTAGGGAAACACTTCTGATTGTAATCACTGGCAGACAACGGGAGTTTGGGAGTTCCCCAGAGACAGTGCGCAGGCCAACCTTAAATCCTGCACAGCACAACATCATGAATATTAACCCATGTCTGTTGCTTGTTTTCGGTAGATCCCCTTTTCATCCCCTTCTGTTCTTAATTCTTCTCAGTCAGTACTGTGACAGAATAAGGTGGAGCAAATGGAATGTATGTGTCAGCATGCATCTAATTCATTCATATAAAGACACACAGTCTCTTGAATTCCAGGTTAAAGAGATACTGTATGCCCTTGGATTGCAAGGAAGTTTGTTAATACCTGAGATTTCTGATTTCACTGGCCAGTGCACAGATCTCAGATGATATTTTGGCTTCATACAAATATAGAGATGATCTGAATTGTACTGTTAATTTGGATTCTTGGAACAATAATTTCCTGATCTTACACAAGAAATGCAGTGTTTCTGCTTTGCGCTCAAGATAGAGAGAATCCATTTTACATTTTTGTAAGATCTCTGTGGGAGAAATGGATTACAGCACTTAGATCAAGAAAAACTATAGCAAAGCACAGAATATTCAGCTATCTTTCAGCTGGCTCCTCAAAGATTTCAATCTTCTTCAAAGATTTTTATATATAATTCAAGAATGGGAAAGAGATACAGCTTTCTGAAATCTTATTTTACTTAATGAGTGATGCATAGCATTTTGTAAACAAATTTAATAAGTCCTTTATGCCTTTTTGCCAAAGGAACATATTCAAGAGTCCATGAATTCATTGTGTTTGGGGAAGCTACTGTATATGCTAATACATTTTTGCTACTTTTGTATCCTTGTTTTCATCTTTACTTCTCTCCTGTTGGTAATTTCGTTTTGATGGAAAGGAATATAGCATCAAAATTCATTCACCCACAATTGATTTATCTTTTGAGAGTTTAAACAGTATCCCCATTGTTGGCTCAAAGAATGGAACTAGTAGGACATATTAGAATTCAGGCCAGGGAAGCATTCTGTAGAGTAACTGTGTGTGTGAATGCAGTCTGTCTTTAAAGTGCCTGGGAAGGAACAATGTCAAGCAGTCATCAAAGTCTAGGAACATAAAACTTTGTCACAGAATTTAAAAGAAAAGAAATTCCCCAGGGTCCCTGACAATTAAATTGAATTTTTTGTATTTTATATCTTGTGTATTTATATAGGATAGTAGAGTAAACAAATATTGGGTTTTCTACTTATTAATAGAATAATATTTACAAACTCAATTTGGTCAACAGTTTCAATATATATTGCATATATCCTTTTTCCTGTCCCCTTTTGTGTTGTACAACATAAAGCAAATTGCAGAAAAGAGTACCGTAAACCAGAGTAAGTGAAATTATGACAGTCGGTAGGTGTAGAAGAGAATATAGCTAAATTTAGTATGTTATTCTCTAGGCCTTTCCTTGCAAACATTCTTGTTTCACTGTGCCAGTATCCTATTTCAACCATTGTCTCTCGTTCATCTTACCTCTCTTATTTTCAGGATGTTACCAAGTCCAACCAGTCACAGATGACTTCTTTAGTCATCTTCTTTCATTCAACCCATTTCTATTTCTATTTTTATGGTCGGTCCTCTTTCATTCCCTTTATATGATCAATCCACCTCCATGTACTGCTTACACATTGGTCAGTCACTTTCATATTCAGTCCATTCATTCAGAAGCATTTATGATCCTTCTATATTCTTATTTTGCCACACGTTCATGCTTTTAAGTACCCCATTTCCACTGCATCCAAATTATTTTTATACTTCTGACATCACCAGACCTTACTTTCATATAATGAAATGGCAGAAGCACATTCTTATACTCAGCCATGATAGCTTATTTCAAGAAACATTCCTCACAACTGTCTATGTGAAAGTTAGTTGACGGTTCTACTAGCTTTCTTCCAGCAGACACACATTTTAACACTTCTCCATCCATTTCCTCTCATTAAGTAAACATTTTACCAAGGTACACGAGTTGTTTGATCCCAGCTTCTAATAGGAATTCTGTTCTACTCTCATATTCTGATATGTGATCTCCCTTCCCATTCTACACTACTATGGACATTTTACATCAAATGTTTAATAACTTGAGCATTCATATTTTTAGTACCCTGTAAAGTGTCCATATACATTTTTTTTCTATCTTGAAAACCTAATAGAAGTATATATACACTCAGTATGAATGGACCAGAAATTTTTAAATGTGATTTTTTTTATTCTGAACTATTTCCTTTCTTGCATGTAATTGAAACGGTTGTTTATAGTCTAGAGGTAGGCAGTTTTGTATCAAATTTCTCCCAGTGCAGAACTGACACCTCCTCCAACTTCCTGTCTATTTTAGCTATTACCTGCAATATTAGAAATACTTGGATTTAATTTTGATTTTGTTCAAGTTTATCCTTCAGTTGAAACTCATTATGATGAGGCTAACCTATATAAATTCTGAGATACTGAGTTGAAGTGAAGAATTATTGAAGGACAAGTCCAATTCAAAGGTGAAGTTAGTGGTATGGTTTAAGATAACCCTTTAGTTTTTATGTGTAATACATGTTAATTGAAAATAAGCCCATGTGACTCATATTAATAGTTTTAATGGAGCCGGTTTTGCAAAACTGATAGCAAACATAAACTAGTAGTCCTGTTGCAGCATTCTCCAATCTGATACCCAGTAAATGTCCAAGATTTACAAATCCCAGAATTTCTAGATAGCCAATCAGTTTTTTTAGCCAGCTGGGGATTCTGGGTGTAGAAGGCTGGAAAGACTGACTAATAATATAGTCATTTAAAATAAACCCAGAAGTTCAGTTGAATGTCCTAGTTTCAAGCTAATTTTTGTGTTCCAGAGTCCTTATGTGTTTCTTTGTTAAAAATAACAACAAAAATAAGAAAGACAACAAACCATTAGAATGGATTGTCTTTTAAGACAAGGCATATAAACCTTTCCAGTCTCTATGTAGGAATAGCCATCCTGAGTTTTGTTGCTTTGCTATTATAAATGAAAACTTAGTTTGCTTACTCCTTCATTTCATTCTTCCTAATTTCTTCAAGTAAAATTAGGGGTCAACTAAATTACTTTGAATAATTTCAGAGAGTGAAATGTTGTTTTTCAAAAGCACAGATGACCAGCTAGTAGTTTTCACTGCTTAAAATAATATTTTACATTCCTCTCTTCCCTCCCATGTTCTACTGGCTTAGTTTTAACTTTCATTACTTTCTTAGGGAGGGGTCTAGTATGCATTTGGTGGGTTCAATTAAGACATAAAATACCTTTCCTTCATGGACATACTTTAATCTGCCACTTCATAGCTCTCAGTTTGATAAATTGTGTAATGAAGCTGACTTGTTTTTAGAGGAAGCAGGCTGTCTTAACCACTTCTTCAATAAGCTAAATCAAACTCTTTAAGGCTTCTTGGCAAACACTATTTCTTTTCCAAGCCTCTCTCTGCAGGTAATCTCTTGAGTTTCCTTTCGGGGAGAACATAAAACAAAAGTTAGTAGCTCTTTCTATACAAATATTTTCTTAAAGGCTGGCATCAGGATCTGATAAAGTTATTTTCCTCCTCTTGGCTATTTTCATTGTGTCTTCTACTCTAAAATATAAATTATGACATCTTTCATAGGTCACCCCAAGGTTACAAAACTACTTTTACAAAATTTTTGTTGAGATCACTTGTAAGCCAAATTGTGGTTTATTTGATTTTGGCTTAGTATACTGGGTGGATCTGACACAAAGGTAAAAGGCAAAGGTTTCCCCTGTCCAGTCATGTCCTACTCTAGGGGACGATGCTCATCTCTGTTGCCTAGTCAAGGGAGCCAGCATTGTCCAAAGACACTTCCATCACTATACACCAAGGCTCAAAGAATGCTGTTACCATCCCACAAAGTGGTACCTATTTGTTTACTCACATTTGCATGCTTTCGAACTGCTGGGGCAAAACCAGGAGCTGGGGCAAGAACAGCAGCTCACCCTGTTGCTCAGCACTTGGGTCTCGAACCCAGGCTTTCAGCTTCCCAGCTGACAGACTCAGCGTCTTTAACCACTGAGTCAGTGTGCCCTCTTTGAATCTGGCACAGTGCTTCTAAATCATAGTTGGCATACATGAGCTAGACAACTGAAGCTTTTTCAGTTATTAGGACTAAATCACACTATAATGTAATGCAATGTATGACTACAGAAGGTTTTTTTATATCCCCAATGTTGTTCTTCTCTTAGGATTTTTAACAGGCAGAGTGCCTGCCCATCAAGAAACTGATGCACCAGTAAGGTTCTCATGTGTGAATGTTCTTTCTGAGAATTTCTGTTTAATGTTCATCAGATAAGTGTTAGAAAAAAACTGTTTGAAGAGCCAGGTTGGTGTAGTGGTTAAGTTGCTGGCCTAGAAACCAGGAGGCTGTGAGTTGTAGGCCTCCCTAGAAATGCAGCTGGTGACTTTGGGCCAGTCACTCACTCTCAGCCCATCCTACCTCACAGGGTTGTTACTGTGGGGAAAATGGGTGGCGGGAGGAGTATCATGTAGGCTCACTGCCTTGAGCTACTTATAAAGTGATAAAAGAGGGATAAAAGCCAAATCAATAAATAAATGCCCCTTTTGTTTTGTTTTTTTATTATTTTTATTGATTTTTTTACAATAACAATCCCTAGTGCTTAGCAAACAGTATGTTGTCTTAGTTCATATATTTAAAAACAATAATAATTAATTTCTATAATTAATATGTTACTCAATGATATATTTCCTTGTTCTTCTCTTCTTCCAGTAGTATTCTTCTTTTGTTTGCATAAACCAGGGGTGTCAAACTCAATTTCATTGAGGGTCGCATAAGCATTGCGGTTGCCCTTGGGGTGGGGGTGGGGGGTGGCTTACTGGGTGGGCGTGGCAAGCTCTACATCATTCGCGTCAAGAGGGCCTGTGGAGGCCTGGGCAGGAGTGGGACAGATCTGAGGGTCTCTGGCAGAAGGGGGTGGGACCAGGGCAAGTGCCAAGGCATGGTCCACGGAGGAGCCTCACTGGTCCTCTCAAGCCATGTGGGGGGGCTGGATGGTGGTGCCACTACAAAATTGTACATTAACTCTCGGCCGGCCTGGGCCAGGGCCAAGGCAGCGGGGGTCATTCCCTCACTGTTTCCAGGATGGCTTTGCGGGCCACATGAAACCACTTCGCGGGCCGCATCCAGCCCCCGGGCCTTGTGTTTGACATGTCTGGCATAAACAAATATAATTCTTAATATTTTTGATACATACAAGGTTAAGTATAAACATTTTTCTAGTATTTGTACAACTAACAATAACATCAACATATAACATCTTTTTAAATCAGCTTATATTTCAATTGTATAAAAGTCATCTTATTAAGTCATTATGTGTCCTGTTTTCAAGATTCGTATTTCCCCATTTTATTCAAACCACTCTAATCAGTCATAATTTTCTCAAAATTAATTACCTTTAAATATCCAAACTTTTCATTCACATACACCATCCCAATATTTTTGCATTTCATATATTGTAAAAAGTATTGTACTACTTATATATCTTATCCAGTGGTGGGATTCAGCCGGTTTGCACCACTTTGGCAGAACTGGTAGCTAATTTTTTGTTGCCAAGGCCAAGAATGGACTTCCGGAAGCGGCATCCACACAGAAAAATATTCAAAAATATTTGAATCTCACCACTGATTTTATCCCTTTTACTATAGGCCCCCTTTATATCTAAACTTTATCTATTCTTTTAATCGTATTCAAACAAGTGTTTAATTATATAGTATTCCATTTGGTAAGTCGAATCAAGTTTCTTAAATCTGACTCTAGCATTCTTCTTTTGCCAAGTTACATTCCAATTCAGTATGTTCAGCTTACCATGGGATTTTTTCTGTATTTTTGTAGATATTGTTGGAGATAAAAAAGACAAATTAAGTAGGATGTTTGTTTTTTCTCTCCCAAACTTTAATGATTTTCCTGACAGCTCTTTAATCCATTTTGTTAGATCTTCCTTCTTGTCCTCAAGTTTGTTTTGAAGTCCTGGAAGAGAAAGCATCTTTTTTATTTCCTTTGTTATAGTAAAATCTTGCAGATTTTCTTTTCTTTGTATTAAGTTGTAGTTCTCTTCATTTGTAATTTCCATATTTAAATCACTTTCCTCTGGTTTGTGTTCTATTATCTGATTTGTTTGTTCATTCTTTATCATCATTTTTTGAGAGATTTTTAATTGTAAGTTTAAGTTAGATATATGCTCATTTATGTCATCAAAGTTGTTTTTAATCTCCTCATGATCTGAAACAATTGTCATTTGTCGCAGCATTGCATACATTTTCTCCTAAAATGTGTTTGCTTTGTCTTGAGTCATTGCTCCTGCAGATCTCTGATGTTCCTGGCTGAGGTCTTCAGGAGGGAATATTAGGTGTGGTTTCCTGTCACTTTTA
Source organism: Protobothrops mucrosquamatus (assembly GCF_001527695.2). NCBI lineage: Eukaryota > Metazoa > Chordata > Lepidosauria > Squamata > Viperidae > Protobothrops > Protobothrops mucrosquamatus. The sequence goes on along the minus strand of NW_015386153.1, from coordinate 217,822 downwards.
GATGTACAACATCCACTTTGTCTCCCCCCTCCAGATAGTTTTTCACCAGTACCATAGTCTCTTTGATTAGCCTTGTCAAACCAGCCACTTAAAATCCAAACAACCAAATCTTATATAGTTCTTATCTTTACATATGTTTTTTTAGTTCAATACGTTTCCAATTATCAAAGCACCACTGAAACCAGTATTTTGTAACAGTTCTTCTATTCAGGGGACTTACAATTATCAGCCAGCTAAAATTTCAGTCCAGAATGTTTAACCATCTGAAAGCTTTCCAGTAACTTCCCCCCTAGAAGATTAGCCATAGTTTTTCTTCTTCTCAAGCAGTTCTTGAGCTTGAAAAATGCAGCTCAGTGTATTTATAATCCCAGAAGGTCAGCAGTTTTTAAACAGATATAGTCCTCGCTCTGTAGTAGATAGCCCAGTATATTTTTTTTCCTTTGTTCCCAGCTTTTTTCTGTTTATTTAGAAGTCACTGTAACTCAAAGGAACAAGTTATTCTCTATTTCTGGGTATCTTGCCAATTTCAAGTCAATGCAGCTATAGTTTTATGCTCTAATTCTTCTCTAGATATCAGTAGCTATTCATTTTCCAACTTTTAAAGCGGAGAATTATTTTCTTATAATTTCATCAATACTCTCTCAGATGTGAAATTTTAAATTTTCATGGTTTTCAGATTTGTCCAGACTGTAGTATTATTAACCTCATTTCATTATATTTCTGTTCCCCATAAAAATTTAATTCGCCGCTTCTGTTTATGGGAGGGGGTGTAGTCCCCTCCCTTCTCACTTTCGGAGGATTTTTTGCTTCTTGGAGGTCTTTTCTAGGGAATCAAATATAAAATAGGAGAAGATCAAATTGTTCACCCAGTTCCAAGCACACTGTTCACCATTGTTCTGGTAGTGCCTTTGGACTTTGGCTGCTGGTAGCTTGGGCTGGTCACCGAGGTGTGGCCAGCCTTTCTCCTGTTGGGTTTTGGAGGGCTTCCCCTGGATCGAGCGGATCGACCACCATCGTTCTGCGATCATCGGGGTGCCCCTTCTTCTTTGTCACCTCTCCAGGGCGACTTTACACCCTTTTTAGGGTCCCCAGACAGGGCGAAACCAGCCGAGGGGTGCGGAGCTCTGCAATCCCACGGCCACGTCGCTACAACACAAGACCGGAAGTCCAATAAATGCACTTTTTGATGTGGCATCTCCATTGAAAAACAGACTGACAGATTATATGTGCCGGATGCTTTTATTATATTCTTTCAGTTTTTTAAAAGTCCATCCTGCTTGTGTAGTCCTGCTCTGTTTTGGCAATATGGGTAGTTTAGTGGTTTGTTTTCCCAATAGTTAAGCCTAAAGGGTTCCTTAGAAGGTCATTATGGACTTCTTTAATTAGAGAATGAGTAATGATTTGCACATTTAGCTTGCTGACCTCTATCAGCTCAGTCAGGGTAATGTCAATAGGCTTGACTAGTTTTGTCAGGTTAAATGATGATATCCCTGAGGACAAAGTTGGTAGCACAGATTAGTTGGCAAATATGTTAATGGGGTAGAAATTTCTTAAAGACAGAAAATTTAGAAATTCGGTTTTATTGCAAAAAGAGATGGTAGGGGCCCATCTCTTCAGATGGAATGCTGAGCAAGAATTATGGACTGTATAATCCATAATTGCATCCAGAGTCCAGATATATAACTTGGGAGCAAGAAATCTGAAATAGTACCTCTTTTAATTATATATCTCACCAGTAAAATGAGGATGGCATTTTCAAGGATTTCCCCAAAATTTGTTGTGCAGCAGTCCAGGAGAGGAAATTTTTTTTTTATAGTCAACTCAGTTTTTCAATTCTCTCCCTTCTCACTTACAGTTAGTATTGAATCTGGTTAATTTTCAACATCAACCAAATATTTGCCTATTTACCTGGCTTTTCATTGAGTCATCTAAACTTAGCTTAACATTTTTTTAAAAAAAATACTCTGGTTTGGGATTAATGAAAAAGAGGTCAAAGATGTTTCTAAATTGTGTAAAGTAGGTTTGTGTAAAGTGTTTGGTCACATATGCGTAAAGTACTAAGAAACAAAATGTCAGTGAAATGCTTGGTGTATTACCTTAGGAAGTGCCAACAGGAAAATTATAGATAATTTGGCATTTCTCGTTTTTGAAGTTCCCTGGGACAGAAGCTGTTATAGGTAGTGCTAGACCAGGGAAAGGCAACCTTGGCTCTTTTATGACTCGTGGACTTCAACTCCCAGAATTCCTGAGCGAGTCATAAAAGAGCCAAGGTTGCCTACCCCTGTCCTAGACTTACCACCACAATTGAGCCCCAAATTTTGGTTGCAAGCAAAGACTTTGTTAAGCAAGTTGTGCTCCATTTTGTGACCTTTTGTGCCTATGGCCCAAATGTTAAGCGAATCACTGCAGATATCAAGTCAATTATATGGTTGTTAAGCAAATCTGGCTTCCCGCATTCACTTTGCTTGTCAGAAACTGGCTGGGCAGGTTACAAATGGTAATGAGGTGACCCTGGGACTTTGCAACTGTCATAAATATAATGCCAGCTGGCAAGCACTCAATTTTTGATCATGTGACAATGGGGATGCTGAAAGTGTGAAAAAATGGTCATAAGCTACTTTTTTCAGCGCTGTTGTAACTTCGAATGGTCCCTAATGGTTGTAAGTCGAGGGCCGCCTGTATTGCGAGTCTATTGTTGATGCAGAATTTAAATTTTTGTCCCTGAAGCACAGTTCAAACTGCAGACATTCCTAACTGCTTTTTCATATTTAAATAAAGGATAGAGGAAGCATCAAGCATTACACTCTAGTATGTCTAATCTGGCTCTACATTTCTGGCTTTTATGTCTCCATTGAGTGTAACCGAATATGATAGAAATTGCTAAATTGAAAAGTTTGACATTATGCCACTATGGATTGAAGATTTCAGTTGTTTACCTTTCTCATCCCATTTTGGGTAGGGCTCACTCGAGATTTTTCACACTGGGTGAACAGTTCCAATAACAAGACATTGTACAGAGAAGGCAAACTTGCTTGCCAGCCAAGACTTGGTGTTTATAAGTCTTGTTTGAAAAATACGTTGATGGAGTAAATGACATATAGCTAAACTATGCAAATTAACTGTGGCTGTTGTTACTAAAAACCCTCTAAGGAAATATTGATTCTTGGAAGCTGATATTTATTTCTACAAGAGGCTTTTGGGTGATGGCTGCAGGCTTTTTTTTTGGAGCAGGTAATGAGAAGAATATATCAAGCAGAGTTCAGCTTGTTTCTCTAAGCTTTTTTCCTCCCTTTTCCTTTTCCCTCCGTGCTGCTTATTTGATAGACTAGGTACTGTAGCTGATATTAGATACTATGACAAGATGCAATCTTGGGCTTGACTATTGGGGTGGGGAGGCAGCATTTCTGTGTTTCCTTGTATGCTGCAGTTATGTGCTTTGTTTATTCTTTGTAGCTTAGGTTATTGAAATTATACCAGGTTCATAGCTATCCTGCATGAATTGATCGCTGGAATGCAGATAACATTTGGATTATTGCATGCAATGCGTTTTCCATTCAGCAAGTATATCTGATGTTAATTTTTGTGGAAGTGTCTGAGCAGATTTTGAAACCTGAGAATAAGTCTCTCTGCCAATAGCAGCTTCTCTGTAATCAAGCTGAATGTATGGCGCTGCTTAGCTTTTATTTTATACAATGGATTCCACCAGAGCATAATGAAAACATATATATTGGAAATTGCTTGTTGCTTGTACAGTCCGGGGGAAAGAAACAACTGTGGAAGGAATGAGAACTGGGAACAGACAATCTGTAATCTTAGGCTCTGGGCTTATAGCAAACTTTAGTTTTATTGTCGCACAATCTTTTATTTTGCGTGTTGAACTCTATGGAATGGCAGATTTTGGAATGGATTTCAATTTTTTTAAAAAAGATATTTTTACGACACTGGTAGCACATCATACAGTGAGTGACATACCAGAACTGCTCTAGATTTATTGCTTAACAAACATACATCTGGATCATACATTTTTCTGAACCTAAATTCCTGGTTTTAAATACACAAATCTTACAATTTGTGAACTCAGTTACTGGAGTGAAAGGCATATTTTCTCTTTTGTCTTGGAAAACACTTATTAAGAAAATGTTTCTGTGGCAAAAGAGAGAGGGAGGCAATTTTCGCAAATTCTTTTTTTGTCTCCCATGCCACTTTCCATACTGTACTGCAACTCACTAGTGTAAAAATGGAAGACTGTGGCTAATTGAGAAAGAAGCAAGAGCTGTCAAGCACCTTTCCAGTCTTCCTTTTAGTAGAATGGAGAGATGTTTTGAGATACTGATCTAAATATTTATTTGGAGATCATCAAAGAGATGAGGAATATTCATTATAGATAACAAATTATCAAAGAAATACATTCTTTTAAAAAATGTAAGATTCTTTCTGTTTTTTTTTCCTCATCCCACCTGAATAGACGCATCCATTTCAAAGCTTTCTTAATCTGATCCTTGGTCAGTCATGACATACCTTTTTTTAAAAAAAGAGAAAAAAAACATGGGTGAAAATGAATCGATTGACTAGACACAGGTGACTCTATGAAAATCTGCTGCTGTATTTAAAATATGCCTTAGCGGGCAGAAGAATTAGACTCACCTTTAACAAATGATTACTAGAATATTTTATTTAATACACATTAGGCCTCACCTTTTCACCAATCAGCCTTAAAGCTTTGAAGAAAGATAGGGTGATTGAACCCAATACTAGTCACCTCTACTGCTTGATGGGAAATTCAGCCTGAATCAGTCCAGTTCTGACTACCCCATCAAATCTTTCCCTTTTAGGATGGACCTTGAACATAAGATTCCTACCTCTCGTTATAGCAATAGCAATAGCATTTTGGCTTATATACTGCCCAGTAGTGCTTAACAGCACTCTCTGGGCAGTTTACAATGTAAGCATTATTTGCATATTGCCTCCAACAATCTGGTTTCTCATTTTACCGACCTCAGAAGGATGGAAGGATGAGTCAACCTTCAGCCCCATCATGATCGAACTCCAGGCTATGAGCAGAGTTTACCTGCACTTTAACCACTGCACCACCAGGGCTCTCTTAGACTTGCTCTGGTCAAGTATTTTATTCTGAAGGCCTTTTCCAGTTTGTTCCATTTTAACTGGGCAATTTTGTTTCATTTACTGAATGGGAAGTTGGTGATCAAATTGCTCTGCAATGCCTCACTACCATTTAGCTACTTTTCTGCTACATATGACAACGGGCTGTTTTCTCAGTGAAGATAGTTCTGTCTGCAACAGGTTCTGCAGGTCCAGAGAAGAAACGCTGGAGAATTGATATTGATAACATGGAATGCCTTCCACCAAGCAAAAATACGATATAGCTAAATAAATAAATTGCCTTGGTTTTCTGCCACAACAAATGTAAATTATAAAATGGATGAAATGTGGAATAGCAACTGCTGTATTATTTCAAGATACCCTTGGAACCAACAGCCAATCTTTGCAGAAATTTTTATCTGCAATGCCCACAAAATGACCCCATGCAGGCAACTATTACTGACATCTAACACAAGTTGAATTTCAAATCCCCTTGGTATTTATTAGGCCAGCAAAACCCATTGCCTTTTGTAGGAGACTGATAACACAGAACAGAAAGGCACACATCAACTGACAGGCCCGGGAGAATGCTTCCCTTTTTTTTGAGGGGGGGGAGACAATATTTTTATTGGCACGCTTGCTTATCCTGCTTATGCTCAGCAATAGACTCTTCAATGTTCTGGATGTTGTTTGACACCAAGATAATTATTTAATTTGGGAAGAAGCAACCTCTTTATTGCTGCTCAATCCCCACATTGATGGAATTGTGCAAATGGGTTATGAATGCGCTGAAAGTGCTTCTCAGTAGCCTGTTGTTCCAGTTCTTTGCACCTGTGCCTGCCTTCTCAAGGGTTGGAGTGAAGCAGCCAGAGGAAACCTGATGCATTAGGTTGGGCAGATGAATTTCTGTCTCACTCACGAAAATCTCTAGTTTTTCTTTTTGTGTGTGTATGGCATCTATTTTTTTTCTAAAGAGCATGAAAATCATTTTGCATTGAGTCAGACCGTTGGTACATTTTGATAAAATGATTAGCATTAGCTCCTCACATTTTTCCAACCCCAGTTTGAAGTAGTTTGAGACAGAGCCTACAACTTAATGCATGCCAAGGAGGTGCATTGCCACCGAGCAATGACTTCTTAGAGTAAAGTTTGGGAGTATCAAGGATTGTACGCTCTTCACATCACTCTGGGGAAAGGGACCCATGTGACTAGGTTTACACAATATGCTGCGCAAATGATTTGATTTTGCCTTACCATATTGTGTGAACTCGACTATTGTGATTTATGAACTATAATAATTTACCATGTTGGATAAACTTAGGAGTTGTAACTTACGCAAGAAGATATTTTAAGACAAGTTTGAGGCCAGATCCCAATGATGAGGCCATTTATTTTGTCATTTTATAATTTGCTTTTCTCTCATTCTCTCTTCATTTTCCATTTCATGTTCATTTTATAATCCCATTGTCCTTAAACAGTTTCTAGCAGAGAAGAGCTTTTGAGAACTAGGCAGAGAATCATAAAACAATGGACCAAATATTGCTAATAGATTTACTGTCAAGGTTCCGAGTAATGAAACCAAATAAATCAGAACTCCGAGGCTTGAAGTTTTTCTCAAAGCATATGTTTATTGGATACATAATATTGGCACGGTCAAAAGTAAAATCAACTCTAAAATTCCTCTTAGGGATTCAATGTAATTAATGTAATAATTCACTCCCTTCTGCTGTGCTATTGATCATGCTACCCAATAGAAGCAATTGGCGGGCTCCTTTAAACTTCTTTTCTCCACCTTCCAGCTTCTGTGGGAATGACCTTGGTTCCCACAGGACTGCTTTAGTTTAACAATGCTGCCCTTTTCCTTCCCCCTCTTCCTCCCAACCTGTGGCAACTTAGAACGATGAAGAAGGCTTCAGCCAGGTTCATTTCAGAAGTTGACACCTTCCATTTCAGGTTGCCCAATCCTGCCTTTAAAATTATTTTGCATATGACATTATTTCTTCTTGTGTAGTTTGGGGTAGCTGACAGAGGAACTGAAGTCAAGACTTTTATTTCTTCTTGAGGTTATTGTTTTCAGCCTTGGTACAAATGTGAAAAAATGTATGGGGTTGAGGAGAATATTGAGCAAAAATATGTTTTTTTCATTTTATCTAGGACTCTTTTGTTTCCATTTGATGAAAAACAGGATCATGACATTTCCTAATTATTTCTTTTTAAATGACATAAAGCATAATATGATTAAGATATGAACAAATTTTATGTTCGTAAATTCTCCTAATCAAAAATGACAATAAAGGTTATCTTATCTTATCTTAATTCATAAAGGATAGAGATGTTTGTTTCAATAAAGGCTTTATAAGTCCATGAAAATAAAGGATAAAAATAAAGATTAAGAAGTACAAACTTCTGATAGTGATAGTAGTTCAACCTCAAAAAAAGATACTGATTAGACAATCTTTCATGTGCCAAAATGTATATTCTGAGAACTTTCAGATTCTTTTTTTTAAATTACCACTTGTCTATTTAATAAAATGGGGGTCAAAATCCAGAGCACGCAATTTGTTTTGCTTTGCTATACTGTTGATGATTTCTGCTGTTTGTGTTAATGCTGCCTGCTTGATTCCTAAAGAGGCAATACTGATAAAATGCTGTTTTCCTTAGAACGTAGATATCTATAAATATTTTTGTAAAAAGCTGAAAATAAATTCAACTAATGAATGTATAATTATGGCCCCAGTGAACTGCACTTAATTTATTAAACATTGTAAACAAACCTAATTACGCACAGTACATTTTGTAAAGTAAATATGATTATGTCTGTGAATGGTGTTTAAGTATGCATATATTTCAGTTTTTCAATTCTTTTTATTCTTTTTACAGAAGCCAAAAAATCCCAATAACCCATCTAGAAACAAAGGCAGTTAAAAAGCCATTAGCATGCTCTATATCTATAAAAACAAAGGCAAATGTCTTGTAAGGAGACATACAAAGGTTATAACAATACGCAAAGTCTGTCTTCACTGCCGGTTGTCTTGATGAATCTTATTACTAGGCCAGAGCAGAAATCTTGTGGAACAACTCTTTAGATATGGGCAGACTCTATATCTACATAACCACTCTTTCAGAATGGTCCTTAGGCAAGGAGGAAAGTGAGGACTTAAGGGGCTTTATAGAGAGAAAGTGAATTGTAACTTTTGCCTTGACAGATATTTGCCTAGTCAAAAGAAAGGCAAAGGTCTGTGGATTGCAATGAGTAGGACACACTGCACAGCTTGAAAGATATACTGCAGAGACTCCGAGGAGGTCATTGATTCAAGTTCTGTGTGTGGCTGCAAATTTATTTCAAAATAATAAATAGTCTAAGATTAAATCTTTCCCCATGTAAAAACCCACAACAGAAAACTATAATAAAGAATGGTTGAGCACAGCCTTGTTAGATATCCACCTACTTTGACTGAATTTTTAAAAGTTCAGCTCGATGTTTGGATTGGTCCTATCCAGATTGTGTTGTATGGCTTAATGAGGAGCAGTGCTATAATTTCTCCTCAACTACTTCTTGAATCTGGGGGGGGGGGGAGTGAGGTTGGAAAGGATTCAATGCGTCCAATGAGTCACAAGTTGCTTTACTTTGGAAGAACTTTTGGCACTCTCTTCTAGGATATAATTCTCAGATTCTGAAATGCCATAGTTTCAGTTTTTGCTCAAGCACATAGGAGCATGAGATGATAGAGATAGATATCACACCAAATGCTAATCCAGTATGAGTGAAACCAAGAGAAGAACTGTGGACTGTGAATACATTGCTGATACAGCAGTTCTCCTTTCTGAGAAAATACTCTAATTCAGAGGTCCCCAACCTTTTGGGCACCAGGGACCGGTTACGTGGAGAGAGGTTTTTCCATGGACTGGAGGGAGCATGGTTTTGTGTGCTGCCTGCATCCCATGGATGGGGCTTAGCTTGTCTGTGTGGCCCAATACTGGTCCATGGACTGGGGGTTGGGGACCCCTGCTCTAATTAATGTTACCAAGCTTGCTGTTCAAGGTTCTGACAGCTTGTTGTCTTCTGACCTTAACTTGCTCAGGCTTCAATTTGTCTTCCCTAATTTCATCTGGTGGGACATAGAGCCATCAGTAAATGCTCATACTGTAGCCTGCTTCAACTAGACAAGCCACCACAGTGATAAATAATCTAAAAAGGCCAAAATGCAGTGGGTGGGAATTATGACCATGATTTCAATGTGCTGCACTTCAGGAATTTGTACTGAAGGACTTCTCTCTGCCTCTAAATAAGTACTTAATATTAATTCATTTTCTGCACTTTATTATCAAGATGGAATTTGTATTAATGACTTTACCTTTCATTTAGAAGGTAGTGTTTTTCTGTGCAGAAAGATTCCTAACAATTCACTTGCTTGAGGATACATCTCTTTTCTCTGATAAATTGTTGTGTTTGCAAAGCCTGTTAAAAAGACTGCAAAAAAAAATTAATGTCAATTTGGCATTGTAATTATTGGTTTCAGATAGGTTCTTTTTAATTGGCATCTCCTTGAGGATTCTGATTTTCTATAAAGTGAAATGTGTCACATTTTCCAGACACTTGGCATAAAAACCATCAACAATCTGTTTTGGTTCAATTCTGAGTCCAGTGGGACCTAGATTTCATATCCTTTAAACTTTTACAAATTTTAATTGTTTGTCTGAGTAACACAATAGGCTTTTAAAATGAATCAACGCTTCAGACTTGGCTCAATAAAGAGTTCATGATTAGTGCAATTCCTATATATGTGCCATGCCTACACTTTTAATTTTATTTTAAATGATCTTGTTAGCTTAAGCTCTGCTTGAATAAGCAGTAACAAATGCCAACTGGAGCAGATCTATAAAAAAAGCCCCTCAAAATGCAATAATTAAAAGAGCAGTCCCAATTTTTATTCTTTTCAAGCATCCAGATGTTCTGAGCTTCCTTGGTCAAAATTGACATTTATGCTACTGTATTTAATTTTGGCCTTTCCATTTCCCTATAGTGTTCACAGGCAAACGGAAAGGGCAAAAATATGGAGCTTTGCTTCCTCTGCCCTTGGAGATAAAAACCTATATCAATGTTTGGAGGAAGTAAAGTAGGAAAGGTAGCACCAGTTTAAGGGAAAAATCTTCCATTAAAAAAGATTCTAAAGAGAATGAATATAAAATAAATAAAACAAGATTCTAAAGAGAATGAATATAAAATAAATAAAACAATCCTTCATAACTTACTTTTTTATTCTTTTGTTGACCTTCCAATTTTGAGAATTTAACTGGTTTATGGATTATGACTAGTTGTTATTAATAATAACATTGTTATAATTATTTCCCTTGATGCAACAAAATGCAGTGCCTTTAAACTACGGTGATCATATTTTCTTGGCAAAATAAAAGGTAAAACTGGAAAAGGGCAAATTGGAAAGAGAATCATAAGAATAAAATATGTTAATTGTTTATGTTTATAACTTTGCTTTTCAAAATGTTTATGTTTATAACAAATGCTTTTCAAATTCATAAGCAAAACCAAGAAAAATGTCACACACACACATAGTCTAATAAAAATACCAAAAATCAAACAGTATATGTAAATGTATTTTAAAAAGACAATTCAATTTCCTTATTTTTCACATGCATTTGAAAGACTGCACATTAAGTGGTACCATTTATATGGTAAAAGGTTAAATGCCCAAAATAAAGGACGAAAAGGAGTTTTTGAAAAATAAATAATTCAAAAGGACAGCTTTTTGAAATAAAGGACTCTCCTTCATAATAAAGGATGTATATTCATTATCCTCTGAATACAACTTGTCTTTTTCTTTATCTCCTAGTGTTTTTTTTACAATTTGCTTTAAATGCAAATTATAGTATACATGTTTGGCAAAACGTATTTGAGTTTTATTCTCTGGATGAAGCAAGGTAACTTTCATAGGACTGATGTTCCATTTAGGGTTTCATGCAAATATGGAAAGGCTGAAGGATTTGTGTTTAAGCATAGAAATTAAGGCTCTAGTGTGTCTCTTTTTCACCCTGGACAAAATGAGCACACAAGACAGTGAAATGCACCCAGACAGAATGAGCTCTTTCATGCGGGAAGTGATGATTTACTGATTCACCGCCTGAATACCAAATGCAAGTGTGTGATAGGAAGGCTTTGTTCCAGTGGGAATAGTAGCGAAACTGATCTTGGAAGGAAGCAATAATTCAGGTCTTTGGAGGCAGAATCTTATTTCATTCACACCATTGAAATGCCACTGACATTTACTGGCTGCTACAGTTTCAAATGAGACCCAAAGGTGTAAAGGGCAGGGAGGAGAAACACTGAAAATATGGATCTGCTTAATGCATAATGATATTCTTCTTGGTATTGGTTGTTATAGTTTATATATAAAACAGTGAACTAGTGAACTATGCCTGTTGTTTTGGGGCATTTTACTCTCTACACCAGACTTGGGGAAAGTAAAATAGTCGCCAGTCGGGGTTTTAGATTTTGCTTCCACACAGTCCGGATTTAGTTTTCAGATCATCTGGTTTTCTGCCATTAATGCTACCTCACTAAACTTGAAGTTGCACCCAAGATTTGTCTCTTGGCCTGCTGTATGTTGAGAGAGGTGAAATGTTAGAATAAGTCTCCCGTGTATTGCATGACAACATAGCATTATTTAATTTATTCAGAAACAAATGTAACTGATTTTCAAGGAGGATTAATCTTATGAATTTGCTTATAGTTCAGCAGCAACAACAAATGTCCTATCATTGCAGAAGGCCATGTTCTTTTTAAGTTGATGTGCTGAGTCCTCCGGTAATGTTTTCTATCTTTCAATTGAGAGATCACTGTGGCGTGAAAATGTAAAATTTTCAGGGCAATTAGCTTGACGCATGACCCAAGGGCTGAGTTCATTTAATCTCTCCATTGACTTTGGTAGACATAAGGTCACTCAAGGTCATAACACAGTTCAGTTGTTTATTAAGAGCATTTTAAAGCTTAGTCTTCCTTTTTCATGCTCCTGTTGTTTAGGGTAAAGTGACTAATCATAACAACAAATTGAATAAGGTTAACTGGATAAAGTCATCTCCGTCATATTAACTACTAAACTAACTGTCTAGGGAGGTGAATTAATGATCTTTACCAAAATCGTTTAATGGTTATTTGGTCACAAGGTATGATCCATTTTGATCTTTTATGCAACATAAATCAGTTTAATGGTTAAGTCCATGCAGTTAAGCTTTTGAATCTAAATGGGGGCTCTTCAAATGAAGGAAATCCAGGGGAAATAATATAGAGGTACAATGCAATTAAATGTGGGGAAGAACTATAATTAGATAATTGTGCAGCAGCCACAGACTCAGCATGGAGATTTAATAGCAAAGAAGCATGTTGAGCCTTCATTAGTCCCCAGCATTGCGTAAAGTAGTGAAGAAGTCAGTGACCATTGCTTGGGGCAAGCCTTATAGAGAAAATTAAGGCAGCTTTATTTCTAATTATTAGCAAAGGTTTTAGAATATAAGGTATGGTGAGTAGACACAGCTTTTGAATAGATGAACTAAAGCTTAGTTTTATTTGTAGCTGCAGGTAACTTGAGGAGTTGGCAGGCTGAACAGCAAAAGTCACGTGTTCCAAGGTCCGAACACAGATGTTGCTAAACTGCAATTCCCAGCAGCCTTCACCATTAGCTATACCATTAGGCCTCTTGCAAATTATAGTTCAGAAACATCTAGAAAACTCCAGATGGTCTACTAACAAGTATGTGCATAAGAGCCAGGTCTAGCAATGAGTCAGGCATGACCCAGACTGAATAGTCACCAAAGACTGGTCTGGAAACTTAGCCAACAGGTTGTCTTGCTAGATGAAGTCACTCTGCAGTTCAGAAGTCATTGTAACCTAGTGAACAATTTAGTGGCTCAGCACAAAGAGAAGCAAAGCATAAAATTGAAAGTTTCCTTTCCAATTCTGTCTGCCCCGATATTCATTGAATGGCCTTCAGTTGTAGGACTTGCTTTCTTAGGAAAATATACAGAGTTGTCCAAAGAGAAAACTCCTTAGCATCAAACTGTAAGATGCCAACATTAAGAACAAAAGTAGCCTCTTGCTTTTCCATAACTTAAGTCCTGAAAGTAAAAGAAGAATTTGGCCTGAAGAGCGAGAAGAATTTCTGTCAAATAGGCCATAAATAAGCCCGGTATTCCGCACCTAATACTTTTTTTTTAAAAAAAAAATATTGTTTATTTATATCCTACTTTTATTATTTCTTTACAAATAATTCAAGGTGGCGAATGTAACCAATACACCTTCTTCCTCCTATTTTCCCCCACAGCAACAATCCTGTGAATTGAATTGAATTGAATTGAATTGAATTGAATTGGGCTGAGAGAGAGAGACTAGCCCAAAGTTAACCAGCTGGCTTTAATGGCAAAGATGGAGGTTGAACTCAGAGTCTCTTGCTTTCTAACCTGGTGCCTTAACCACTAGACCAGTGTTTCTCAACCTTGACAATTTTAAGGCATGTGGATTTCAACTCCCAGAATTCCACAGCCAGCAATGCTGGCTGTGGAATTCTGGGAGTTGAAGTCCACATGCCTTAAAATTGTCAAGGTTGAGAAACACTGCACTAGACCAAACTGGCTCTATTTTACTCTCAGACTTTTCTTATAAGTTGCAAATAGGATTTGCAGTTCTCTGCTGCAGACTGGAACTCAGCTGGATCATTCAGCACCTAAGCAATACCTTGAGGAGAGGAGATAAATTTTCTCACCCCATCTTTTTCTTTTTCATAGCACTAGGACATATGAGTCACGTCTGCTCTTCAATATTGCAAAAACAGTTTGTAGAAGATCCACCATTCTTGAAAAGCTGAAAACAAGAAGGAAATACCTGCTTCTGTTCTGAATTGCTGAGGGGCCCCCCGCATTACAAATTCCCCCATTCCACATCCTTGCTTTACATTGTATTGATTTCTACTGATATATACAAGACAACGCACAAACAACAACCCCATCCTCTTGAGTCACAGAGTAAGCCTCTGTATTGCTGTCAGTGTCTTAAGGTTACAGGCAAACGTTTATTTGCTCTTATTTTCTCTGACATTTGCATTTTCTGGCTCAAAACATGAAATGACACAGCCCATCAGTGTTTGCAAAATGAATTGTTGAGTAAGAAAGATTGGATGGTGGATTGTTGGAGATGATGCAGAAATGAGAGGGGATTGTTTTGTAGTGCCCTTGTTGCACTTCTTTGTGATTTTTTTTTTGTAGGGACCCATTTCTTAAAGAATCAGAGGAATAATTCTCTAATATGAGTAAAATGGAGTGATGAAAATGCTAACCTACAGGTTGAAGTATAAGAATGGGTTATGCCAGGGGTGTCAAACTTGCGACGTCACATGACGGCGCGCAACATATCGGGCCGGTTTTGCCATTGCTGGCAATGGGGTGGGCGCGGCTTCAATATGATGAAACCGGCCCGGGCAGTTTGACACCCCTGGGTTATGCTTTCCTGGATTTGAATCTCTGATTAGTCTAAAAATAGGGGAAAATGAATAATTATTTAGCCACTATTGCACCTAGTAAGAGTGCTGCCATATATTGAATAATGATCTGAAGTATAGGTAAACCTCGAGTTACGACAGTTCACTTAGCCACTTTTTGAAGTTACAATATAACCATGGCAGTTGTTCAGCCTTACAAATGACCACAGAAGCACTGCAATATTTGCCCTGCCTATCCCCCCCCCCCGATTGGGTTTCCACAGGCACTGGGCCTGTGGGTTCTCACCTTGCAAAGATCTAGTGAGCCTTCGGTTTCTTGGCCTGTTTAGATGCTTCAGGCCTTCAGTGCATTCACACAGAATGGAGGCCTAAAGTACCACAAGATCACGTGAGATCAGTAGCATTAGTTCTCACACTACTGATCTTGTGTGATCTCATGGTACTTTAGGCCTCTGTTCTCTGCAAATGGAGGCCTGGACGAGGTCTGCAAAAGGCACAGAAGCCTTCCCTCCTTTTGCAAAGCCTTTTGTCATCTTTGCAAAAAGGCTTTGCCACCGAGAACAGAGGCTGGGAGCGGCGCACTTTGTCCCTTCTGGCCTCTGTTCTCGGCGGCAAAGGCTTTTTGCAAAGGTGACCAGAGCCTATAGGGACACAATATCTCATCCCTGCAGGCCTTGGCAAGCCTTTGCTCAAGGCGAAACCGCGGCAGAGAGACTGGAGAGGAGACAGCTTCCTTGATCATCGAGATCTGTGTAAGGAAGTGACCCGGTCGGGCAGGAAGAGAGGGGAGGGGAAGCATGAGATATCTCAGTGGGTCAGGAAGACCTTGAGTGCTTGGAAGCACTAGGCCCCCCACGGCCTTCCCCACCTTGAGATACTTCGTGCTCTTAATGACCCGTGCATTCGATTAGTGAATGGGTGGGTGAAAGCAGAGAGTGATCACATTCAAGTTATGTGATTCACTCCTAAAAATCCTCGGGTTACGCATATAATTGGCAAGCTCCATTGCATTTGTCACTCAAGGGTTACCTATACAAATATATGACTGTAGTAATGTTTTTAGAGTGGATAAAATATTGTCAGGTTTCTCAGATAAGCCAGACAGGAAGCACAATTAGATGAGCTAATTCTATTTTATTGTAAGGCCACATTAACAGAATCTTGCAAGTCTGAAAGTATGAACTTCCCACGGTCACTTTTAATTGCCTGAATAATTAGGGCGGGTCCTTCCCAAGTTTCTTCCTATGACAAAAGTTACTGGGGACTCCTCCCTCTCTTTTCTGATTGTTTCCTAGGCAGCAGCTGTTCCCGTTTTTCCCCAAGGTCATCCACACATTCTACTACAAACAGAACAGAAGTCTGGAGAAAAAAATATGCTGAATGAATTTAACTTAATGCTTCTCTTATTAGAATTATTTAATTGTAATTTCCAATAATACTGATGCATATGGTATATAGATTCTTGACCAGATGTCTTCTGATTCATTTTTAGGCTCTTTATTGTAAAGAGAAACAGTGTAGTGCAGTAGTTAAGACATCAAACTAGAAATCAGGAGACTCTGAATTCTACTTTTGCCTTAGGCATGAATCCAACTGGGTGACCTTGGGCCAGTCAGGAGGCAATGGCAAACCACTTCTGGAAAACTGTGACAAAAATGCTACAGAGATGAGTGCAGACTATTGCCAGGAGTTCAAAAATGAATTCAAAGGCATGTGTGCTCACATGCACCCTCCTCCACAATTTATTTTCAAAAGTGCTAGGAATTACAAAGTGCAAGCATTTTGGTTTATTCAACATAAATAGTATTAGATACAAATTCAACATAAATAATATGAGATATAATATGAACTGTAATAAACTATTATATGGTTCCTTTTATACTGCAATCTGGTAAAGGCAATTAACCAAAGAGTTGATAAAAATATTCATGCCAAATATCATAATTTACTGTCTTTACTAGAGGCAGTCCTGGCGAATGTTGTACCTCTGTAAGGCTAGGCTAGCTACGTTTCATTTTTTGAGATCTTCATAGGTAAAATGCTTAGAAAACAAGCTCCATTAATACATCGCTTGAAACAGTATTTCCTGAGAGCTGCCCACAGTGTGCTGAGTAGCTTTTTAGTTTCTTGACATTCCTTATTGCAGGGGTCTCAATCTTGGCAACTTTAAGACTTGTGGACTTCAACTCCCAGAATTCCTCAGCCAGCAAAGGTTGAGGACCCCTGCCTTATTGGATCCCCTTCTTATGACTGCCTGAATACTTCATTAATCTGCTCTACTTTAAAGGAGGCTTTGCCTGGACTTGCTGGGGCCTATTAAATTCCCTGTTTTAAGACAGAGGGAGTCAGTCTTTTTATATCATGTGCTGAGCAAAGCTTCTTGCCAGAGGGCCTTCAAGCAATTGGTCTGTGGGAGTCTGCTATATATTGAGTAGGAAAATAATTTTCTGAGTGTGAAATATTAGCCCTCAAAAATATTCCTGTTTCAGCAAAGAAGAAACCATAAGGTGCAAGCAATTTTCAAGTTCACTCTTAAGGGAGGGATGAGGAGGTTAAATGCTATTGCTTTGAATATGTTCTCTGATTGTAATATCAATTAATTCTATTGAGTGACACTGTGCACACTTGCGGATTAATTGAGAATTTTAGGCTCCAAAATACACCCCAAAATTGGATTCAGCTTATCTGCAGGTATGTATACATGTTTGCACGTATGAATTATTTATTTGACTTGTATGCTGCTTGTCTCACCTATAGGGCATGTGTGCGTGCTAGTATACCCATTACTGGAAGTCCAAAGGAGGCTTGGAAATGTAACACTTTAGGGGGGGTGTTCCCCTCCTCTGAAGTAGTCTCCTCCCCCTCTCCTCCAAAATTAGATTGAAGCTTCGGTGGTAATGTTGAGAAAGCTTGAACATGGTTGTTTCAAAGAGCCTTTGAGGCATGATGGAATGTAAAATTTCTACTTGAACTTTGTCATCCGTTTTGAGTTGATTGACTTTGATGCACATACATAAAGAGAATAACACCTAGTAGGCATCTCGAATAGCTTTGTAGATCCTGATGAGTGTGCAGCATGTGAGATGTGCGAAGATCAGTTTGTGATAGCAGATGACCAATCACAGATTATTAAAATAGTGTGTTGTGGACCATTCCCTGCCAAAAATATATATTTTCAACTCGTCAGATGTGTTGTATTAGTTCTCCTGTTACTATTCTTCATTTCAACTTCCTTGTAATATCTACTTCATTTTTTCCCCAACCTCTCCCCTGAGGAGTTGTTGCACACATCAATATATGAAAAATTTATTATTTTTCTGCTTTCTGTGAGTCTTTGTCAGAGGAATATTCCCCCATCCCCGTCCCCCACTACCTCTTTCAGCTGTCGGGCACAATACACTTTGCATTTCATTTATATGCCGTTTCTTTAAAGTCATGTCTCCGACTGCCAAAGTTTTGTCATCTTTTTGCTCATTTGTCTTTTTTTCATACTTGGTTCCACCACCAGCTTATTAAAAAATTTAGGGGTGGGGAAAGCATAATTCAGAATATATTTCTCCCCCCTTGCAATCCATTAGGTAATATGTATGAAACATAATTGTAGAATTATATAGGATGATTTTTCAAAGCTACCTTAATCTGTAGGCGTTTAGAATATTGGGAAGCAAAATTTCAGCTAGGTAGATTTGACTCTGTTTCACCTCTTAAATGCTAGAAAGATTTTTTTTCCCACCTGCACATCCGAATTGACTATGTAGAGAGTAGGAACTCGGTGACATTTCTTTTCACTTTTGAAGGGTTTCATAAGCATTAATACGTTTGTAGCATGACTGGGGAATGAGTAGGTTTCCTCCTTCACAAATGGGAACTCTGAAATCAGAGCTAACTGGCAAACTCATTAAAAGTGAATCAGTTTCCAAACTTACCTGACTTCTGGTTTTTCTCCCAGGTAGTAAGTATATTCTGTAGTAATTTGAATCCAGAATCTGCTTTTCTAGATAAAATGAATATGATCCGCTTTTGTGTTTTCTAGTTTTTGCATCTGTTGTAATCAAAGAAGGATTTTAGAACATTTGGAAACTGCTATCTAAATCTTCATCCAGCTATATCAGCGGTTCTCAACCTATGGGTCGCGACCCCATTTGGGGTCGATCAACCATTTCACGGGGGTCGCCAAGCAACCATTTTTTCCCCTTTTCCGGCGGGTGCCTTACCTCCCTTGGGCTGGGCCAGCTGGTGGTCGGCCTGCTCCGTCTCTGCCGCTTGCCAGCTACGCCTCGGCCGGCACAGGGGGCGAAACCGTGCATGCGCGGCGCTCCCGGGCAGGGAAAGTCCTCGACTTACGACCGGTTGGGTAGTCCTCAACTTACGACCGGTTTAGTCCTGACTTACGACCGGTTGGGGGGTCGCGGCATTAAAAAGGTTGAGAACCACTGCTCTACAATGACTAACGGATGCAGAGTTTACCTGCAGCCCACGCTCCCCCACCCACGGAAGGTTCAGGAGGATGGCAAATCTCATTTCTTTCTAAGAGGTGATAGAGGAGATGAAACAAAGCATTGACCAGTAATCTAGTGAATAGCATCTGATTGAGTCAGATCAACCATCAATTATTTACTGTAGGGTACTGTACTGATAGCATAATATGGCTTAGGCTAAAGGCTATGTGTTGCTTTTTGGTTTGGTTCCTATAGGACAGAAATAGCCTCCCCCCACATTTGGGGATGGACTTTAACAATTTTGGAGTGGTTGGGAATTGGAATGAGCATGATACTGATGTAGAATAGGTAGGACCAAGTTTTTATGGGTTGGAAGGTAGTTTGGCCATTTTCTCCATTTTTTTACATTTGGGTTAAACCTATTTACAACTGATAACATCCTGTTTTAAAGTGACAAGAAGCTATGCCATT
>NW_015386153.1:142136-197621 GCF_001527695.2 Protobothrops mucrosquamatus | reverse complement strand
ATAAGCAATGTATCTCAAGGACATCAGATTGATTAGCATTTTCTAAAGCACAGTTTTCCAGGAACCATAACATCGGGAACCTATTGCTTTAATTTTGATAGGGGAAACAGAATCAGGGCTGATAAAGTTAGAGAGCATAACTTCTTTGGTTATTCCCAGTTGATTTCCCAAACCTTTAGGGCATTGTCTTGAAAGTTTTAAGAATTATCGTATTAAAAACTTAACAGTAAAGAAAATAAAACATTGCAAGAAATAATCCATCTGGCAGCTTTTGAACTTTAGAAGCAAAAATGGCTCCAAAATTGTATTCAGAAATAAGATACTGTGCTTAAAGCTATGATAATGATACTCTTTGCCTATTCCCAGAGACTTTTAGGAAATGATTTAGGTATAGTTTTGAGAAGATGCTTTAGTCAAGTAGTTATCATGTTTTGAATCCATTTCCCCAACTTCATTATCGGTATTAACAGAAGTTAAAAAAAAATGTGTAATGCATGTTCAGAGTAGGTCATGCAAACTAACATAATTAAATGTGAGCTGAACCTGTATCCAAAGGGATTTGTCAAAGAAAACCAAAACTGTTAAAGCTAATTTTCAGAATAACTGCAGAGAGTGTTATTTCAAAGATTTAGGGATGTAAACCTTTGTGGACTCGTCTACTTTATGATGATGGATTCTAAGATATAAAAGCTTAATAATCTATTAGTTGTTAAGATGCTGTTTGACTAGATTTTCTGTAATGTTTTGTTTACTGAGCCAGTTTGGTCTAGTGGTTAAGGTATTGGGGTAGAAACTGGGAGACCATGTGTTCTAGTCCTACCTTAGCCATGAAGGCTGGGTGACTTTGGGCCAGTCACTCTCTGTCAGCCCAACTCACCTCCCAGGGTTGTTGTTGTGGGGTAATAGCAGGAAGAAGTATTGGATATGTTCAGTGGTGGGATTCAGCCAGTTCGCACCTGTTTGGCAGGATCAGTAGCTAATTTTTGTTGCCCAGGCCCAGAATGGATTTCCAGAAGTTGTATCCACTCAGAGAACCAGTTATTCACATATTTGAATCCCACCACTGGATATGTTCCCTGCTTTGAGTTGTTTATAAAAAATAATAAAGGGTGTGTGTGTGTGTGTGTGTGTGTATCAGTCTCTGTATGTGTATGTGTATCTGTACACCCATGTGTATGTGTATCTGTACACACAGACACAGACACAAACACATATAATAAAATTTCAGTCTGAATATAGAATCTAGGCTTAGATTGCTTTGCAAATCAAGCATGAGAATTTTATTCATGTTCCTGTTTTTCTGAGTATCCTTTTGATGCTTCTAATGAAGTGAGCTCCAGTTGTAGAAGCTTATGCCTTTTAATACGCATTTTTATTTGAAAAAGTGCTGTGAGCTTCATGGTTTTTGGCTACCATGGGGTAACCAGACTCTTCTTCTGTAACATGAGGATATTGTTCTTTCTCACAGTTTCCCCATTTGATGACTGCTCTTTTGTCCTATGTGCATTATACCATCTCTTTATTTTCCTTTTTCTTGTCCACCAGTCAGATGTCTAAATAGGGATCCTATTTTCTTGAGGAAATAAATAGTAAAAACAGTGCTGTGAAAATCCTAGCATTGTTTTCTGTTTATACAGGTAGTCCTCGACTTACAACAGTTTAATGACTGAAGTTACAACGGCACTGAAAAAAGTTACTTATGACCATTTTTCACACTTACGACCGTTGCGGGATCCCCATGGTCACGTGATCTAAATTCAGGTGCTTGGCAACTGACTCATATTTATGATGGTTGCAGTGTCTTGGAGTCATGTGATCCCCTTTTGTGACCTTCTGACAAGCAAAGTCAATGAGGAAGCCAGATTCAGTTAACAACCAGGTTACTAACTTAACAATTGCAGTGATTCACTTAACAACTGTGCAAGAAAGGTCATAAAATGGGCAAAATTCACTTAACATGTCTTTCTTAGCAACTGGTATTTTGGGCTCAGTTGTGCTCATAAGGTTGAGGACTATCTGCATAAATACTTAATATTTACTTTCCACATCCATACATTTTATTAAAAAAAGTGAATAGCAATAGCAATAGAACTTAAATTTATATGCTGCTTCACAGTGCTTTACAGCCCTCTACAGAATCAGCATATTGACCCCAACAAAATCTGGGTCCTCATTTTACCGACCTTGGAAAGATGGAAGGCTGAGTCAACTGTGCATTCTAAAGTTTAAAATTTTCTAGGACTATGAAATATTTCTTACTTCTTCC
The DNA here is from genome assembly GCF_001527695.2 of Protobothrops mucrosquamatus. NCBI lineage: Eukaryota > Metazoa > Chordata > Lepidosauria > Squamata > Viperidae > Protobothrops > Protobothrops mucrosquamatus. The sequence continues at coordinate 195,355 of NW_015386153.1, read as the reverse complement.
ATCTCTGTTTTTTCTCTTTAAAAATTGTGCTGATGGATTTATCAGTACTCTTTGATACGAGCAATAGCGAAAGCAATAATAAGAGATTACTAAGTATTACAAATTATTGAACCAGGAACATTAATTGCTCTTCTCATCTGCTTGCTGAGGAACCTTTCTGGCAATTAGATTTATCTCAAGCATCTTCAGTGCCTGTGTTATGAGCTGACATTAGTCCTTGTAAAATGGGACCCAAATTAATGTTGATTTTTTTTTTAAAATGCAGGAATTGCTTTGAGACTTCTGGACCATAATGGCATGCTGAATAAGGTGAGGTTGTAAAAAGACAAGTAATTGTACTCAAGAGACTGTGATGACTTTCTGGAATGCTAATATGTTATAGGAAATATGAAAAAAATATGATCAGAACTTTTGAACATCTTTACCTTAGTGTCTATAGCTAAGTAAAAAGTTTTGCATCTCTTTTTTAACACATTCTTTCCCATTTCCCCATCTTTTCTCTAGTTTTGAATTTGCAAAAATAAAGGATTTTGTGCTAGGTCTGTTGTCCCAGTGTTAGATTCTGTCAGTTTTGTTACTGATTACAGAGTTTTTATGAAGGTTACCTAGGGATAATTAAAGGAGTAAAAGGAAGGTTGTGCCATTAAACATATACTTCACATTTTCTTTGTTATTGTCTCTCACAAAATAATTGATACCCTTTTCCTATTATCAGTGACACTAAGTTTTACTTATGTTTATTTGCAAGTGTTACATTGACCCATGGCTGTGTGTAAAATGTCAAATCTTACAACATCAGTTTGCTAGATCTTGCCTGATCAAATCAAATGCCACCATTTTATCAAAGAGAAAAACATGAATATAATATAAGTTTGCTTTAAGCAGATACTTGGAAGTCTTGAATGAACTGAATTTCATTTATTATAAAAGGATTTCTATACCTAGGATTCCCTAACTCAGAAACTTCAATAGGCTAATTAATGTATCACCATAGTTGGCATGTGTTATATCTTAATGCTTAAATGTGAATGGAAAGAATATGAATCTTTACTGGCTATGCATGCTTCTATATGCACTTCTTATGAAAATAGCAATGTTATTTTATATCTGTAGTATTAAAATAGAACATCAGAATCTATAGATGCCATTTAATATTATGATAGGGGATTGGAGTTTGTTCTTCTTGAAGGATCAATTTTGTAGTCTGTATTAGTTTATGTGTGCGTGCTTATGTTGATTTAAACAAGGTTGCAGGGAAAGAGTTTCCTATGATGGTGTGCCTTACCAACTGATTTCTTTTGTTACAGTTTTTTCTTTTTTCTTTCATTTTTCTTTAATAGGTAATGCCCAACACCAGCATGTCAGTCCATCTTTTTCAAAATCACAGATCCAACTTTGCAAATTAAGCAAGATAGTAATTAAGCAATTAAAGCTTAAACATTGTTATCTGCAAAGAAGACGCTTAAACACATACTTAATTCAGTTATTGAAATAAATAGGTTCTAAGAGTGATTACTATTAATTTAATGATTGCAACTAAGTGGAAAGATTGCAAGAATTTTGGTACACTGGAATTTGGTACACTGGATATTGAAGCTATAAATCTATAAATAACAAGAATTAGCCTGTTGTTGTTTTTCCATCAATCTTAACTGCATAATTACAAAGTTGGACTTTTATTTTTGAGCCAATTGCTTTGAGTAGATTCCAGCACTTTTTTTAAAAAAATAGCAATCTAATGTAACATCTTTCTATTCATGTTTGCCGAGTTAATTTGTCTGCAGTGTGACAGATGAAAACTTATGGGGTGTGGGTTGATAGCTGTAATATTTTTAGTAGTTGTTGACATTATTGTGGACTTTGTTTCTGTGGGAAGCATAGTTGCTGAATAGCATCATTTGGTTAGCCTGGCATTACTCTGAACTGTTGCTAAGCTGACTTTTCCTGCCAGCCGTCAGGATGTTGGGACAGTGTTGTTTTCCTAATGTAAATGCACCCATTAATTTTTAGAGCCTGCAGCTGTCTCAGCTGAACAGTGAAACAGACAGAGATTGGTAAAATATCAAATGCCTGCCAATGTCTGTTTACATTTAGGGTTGATCTCCCTAAATTGGCTCCATCAATTTAAAAAAGGAGGTTTTCAAGTTACGAACATTCCGTGTACAGTTCCCATCAATGGTTTGTACTGTGAACATGTTCTCATGCAAGAGTTCATTTGCTGGAAATACTTGTACTTTTTGACCTTCCAACAATTTTGGCTGAAGCAATAACTCAAATCTGAGGATTTAAGTCTTCTCCATCTTGGCCATTAGCCATGAATAATATTATTTTCCATACATCTGTGACTAGTTCTATTGTTTGTGCAAAATATAAATGGTTAGAGGCTATGGAAAACTTATTGATGGAAGATTTAGTTTCTACCAGTTAATACATAATTTGTTCTGAAAAATAGAACAAAATTGGTTCGAGGGAAAAAGTGTCTAAATGTCATGGAGGCCCTGGCAACTATTTTTAGGCATTGCTCACCGATTTGGCTAGAACAAACTTTCGGCATAATTAGAGATTTAAAAATGGGTGACTTTTGTTTTATTGGACAGAGTATATCTCAATTATATCAAGTGTGGATTCCATGCAGGATCTCTCTCTCTCTCTCTCTCTCTCTCTCTCTCTCTCTCTCTCTCTCTCTCTCTCTCTGTGTATGTGAAAAAAACCTACTAACATAATTGAGGAAATTAAAAGAAAAAAGAATCAGATCTATTGAAGTTGCAGCATTTATTTCCCCAGGTGGATTTTTAATTTGATATTACTCACAGCAAGTTCAAATGGTAATAAACAATAAAAATTTATTACTTGCTGTTTATCCAACTGGATTTTTTTTTAATGCAACCTTTTATCTGTGTCTTTGTGGTGGAATCTGGAGCTGAGTTGAGGGGAGGAGTTTCTAGGGGCTGTAAATAAACATACCACTCTGATCAGTTCCTTGTGTCGTTTCTGGTTCCTTGCACCTGACAGTTTTAGTATTTATATCAGATTCTGCATTTTTTTTTCTGTCACTCATACATATTGGAATTGTACTTTTTTGCCTGTGTATCTTTGGAATTAGGTGTAACAGTTTGGCCAGTTTGTTTCCTTTAACATTCTAAAAAAGAATTTTGTATTTGGCACATCAATAAAAGAGGGTTATCCAAGAAACAAACAACAACAATATATACTTCCCAAATGCCCAGAAAAGTATGTTTTGATGATAATAGTTATAAAAACTGTTTTTAATAAGACCACAAATAAATAATATTTGACATTTGCATCATTGTTAAACTTCTTATTTTGCTTTTTATTTTATTTTACTTTTATTTTCCCTGTTTAAATGCTAGAATATGTTAATCTTTAAAGTGCCTTGTTACCAGCACGACCTACAAAAATAAATAAAATTAAGAAACATACTTTACTTTATTTTACTTTATTCCATATATTGATTATACTGTTATATAACTGAAATAAGATGTATATTTAATTATATGATATTGCATATTTAAAATGTACCAGAAATAGTATGAAATAGTAAGAAGTATTTGGTGGCAAGTACAGGCATGATCTATAATATTTTAACAGAAAAATCCCACTATTTTTCTCTCTATATAGCGTAATTGACTTGGCAGTCTGCATAAAAGAAGATGGTTAGTGACTCCTTATGGGAGGGATGCATTCCATCAACTTCCTACTAACAGAGGCTATAATAGGACATTTACTGAAGAAAGGCTCCTTTATCCAGGAAAAGGATAAAATTATAGGCTAGTCTTAAATATTTTTTAGGGGGGAAGGTGACTGAGACTGATATTGTAGTCCCCAATATCATAAGACTGTTTTTCTAGATCCATTTTAGTACAGCTTTCAACTAGGGTAAAAAGCTTGAGAAAGGCTAACTTTGTTAACTTTTAAAACCTTGAAGAATAGATTCCAAGGAATTCAGTTGAATAAATTTATTAGCAAAATCAGTGAAGAATGTTCAAGAATAGAGTTGTTGTTTTCCAGTAGAGAGATTGGCCATTTTTTTTTTCAGTTTCCCCTAGTCAAGAAATTCTTGCAATCTGGAAGAAATTTCCTTTGTTTCCAGGAGATATGTGGTTCATATTGAGTGATGAAGCCCTTACATTTTTCTGGAATTCCAGTTACTTCAGTAAAGAACTGAAGTAATATACAGATAGCCCTCTACTTATGACCATAATTGAGATCAAAATTTCCATTGCTAACCAGGGCAGTTGTTAAGTGAGTTTTGCCCCATTGTATGGCATTTCTTGCCACAGTTATTAAGTGAATCACTGCAGTTGTTAAGTTAGTAACACAGTTGTTAAGTGAATCCGGCTTCCCTGTTGACTTTGCTTGTTAGAAAGTTGCAAAAGGCAATCCACATGGCCCCAGGATACTGCAGCCATCATAAATGTGAGTCAGTTGCCAAGAGTCTTAGTTTTGGTCATGTGACCATGGGGATGTGACAATGGTTGTAAGTGTGAAAAACGGTCATAAGTGACTTTTTTCAGTGCCGATGTAACTTCAAACGGGCACTAAACGAATGGTTGTAAGTCAAAGAGTACTTGTAATTTTGGAATGTACAAAAACCAGAAGTTGCTAGATATAGCCTATGAGTTGTAACACTCAGCTTGTTGTCTGGTTTACTCTGGGCAGTCACCTGATTCTGATGCTGGTCTATACTTAATTCTTATACTGGAGCAAGACATTGGCAACTCATTCAATAGCATGGCAAGAAAGTTGATTGCTTGTAACCTGGCCTGGAAAGTACAAACGTTTTCCCCCCCATGTACTGATAGTAGAACATTGCAGGAAATTCTGTCAACATTCTTTTTAATCTGCCAGGCAAAAAACCTGCAACATCATAAGGAGTCTGATAGATTTATTGTAGTGAAATTGATGAAGTCATTAATAAAATAATTCCAGTGACTGTTGTATATCTACTGTAATTCATAACCTATGAATAGCAAAATTAAGGTTCAAATTATGCTGACTCTTTCTCCTGCCCAGGAAAAATAATGGACTAGAAGCTAATCTCCTTTGGGCCGGAGTGACTCTTCTCACCAGTCTTGTATTTTGGTAACAGACTGATCTGGTATCAAGTTATTTGTGACTGTCCGAGGACTGGGTCTCATGTGGGCGTTTCTCATAAGTTATTCAGGTTCATATTGTTGGAAGTTGTATTTGGCTCTCACTCTCTCAGTGCTTAGGAAATGTGTAAATATGGATCCTTTTTGCCTGTCTTAAAAATGTTAAGTGACAATTACAATTTTTTTTCTTACAATTTTTTTTTTTGCTTTTCAGTTTGGATTGCTAGCTTCAGAGCAAAAAGATGGCATAATAATAATAATAATAATAGCAGTAAGAATAATGTGCCACAGAAAGTAGTTTTTTAAATATACATTTTAAAAATGGAGCATGATTCATGACAGCAAAATTTCTGGATGTGATGGGGAGAAATAGGGAGGAGTAGCAAATAAATAATGTGATCCTTTAAACCAGAGGTCCCCAACCTTTTGGGCACCAGGGGCCGGTTTCGTGGAGGGAGGTTTTTCCACAGACTGGAGGGTGCATGGTTTTGTGTGCTGCCTGCATCCTGCAGATGGAGCTTTGCTTGTTTGTGCGAACCGGTTGTTGGCATGCTGTGGCCCGGTACTGGTCCATGGACTGGCGGTTGGGGACCCCTGCTTTAAGCCTTTTTTTCTTCCTATCTAGCTGCCTTCAAGTTCACATTCAAGCAATCCCTTTCAGCAAGAATAGTGAATGATTGGGAGCCTATCTCATTTTTTAGGAATAAGAGTTCTGCCTGTGTTGGAATAGCTTACCCAGAGTTCCTGAGGAGTTAAATACTTCTTGGAACCCAAAGGTTAAGCAGATCAAACTTGATTAAGAGTTAGAAGGGAAAACTAGAGGATACCAAGCTGTGGCCTACAGTGGAACATTAATAACTTCTTCTGAAAAGGCAATAAGAAACAAATTCTATTCTCTTCCTAACAAAACTGCAGAGTTGTGTCCATATGATTAGGTGATGAACATGGGTGTTATTAATTTTCACTCCTCCCCTCCTCTTCCCCCCTTTCTCCTCAGATAAGTGGCTGTTCCTGTGTGGGTAGGGTGTGAGGGAATGCATGAGTGACTGGTGCATGGCTCTTACTCCCTCAGTGCAAGTGGAGAGGGAATGGCAGAGAACCATTTCTCCATTGATTTTTCTCCCTGAAATCTTTCTCACAACCAAAGACTTTGCTAGTGGGAAGGTGGCAAGGGAATGATCTTGTGGGGCTGTCAAGGAACATTGAAAATTATCACATAACTCTGGCTGAGTTGTCAGCACGGTGGTGGTGTTGAACAGCAACAGTGCAGGAATGCACTTTTTATTTATATTCTCCCCTCATAATATATAATAAACTGACAAATATGAATAACCATATAATTAAAAAAACACAATGTTTCTCTAGTCAGATTGCAGAAGTGCTTGTTGTTTCTTTGACAAAAAATGCCCTTTAAATCTGCCAGCTTTACTAATAGTTGTCTAATTAAAGACTGGGAAGCAACAGACTTGGAATTCCCTTATGTGAACATATGTGTGTCTTTGGTAAAATAGAATATTGTCCTACAAATGTACCCTAGAGTCAGTTTGGAGGTTTGTAAACTTTCTTTATGCTGCTTATTATATATATATATATATATCATTAACCAATATGTCCTTGATATATTGCAGTCCCCCAAAGGATAGGCCTGCTATAAGCTAACATTTTATCTGTAAAAAGTACTCCCTTATACATTCCATTCCAGATGTTATGAGCAAATACTGTCTACATCAACTCAGTGTGACAGCAAAATGTGAACTTCTCTTTAAAATCACTAGAATGATATTGCTGGTTCTAGCTTTCTTGTTTTAGTTTTCTATTTCTGTTTAATATCTAATTTCTGTTTCTCAGCTTTATGTATAATATATTCCTCATTTCTGTTTTCTTCATAATTAACAAACTTGCATGTTGACTATAAAACACCTGGTTATCTCAGGTCTCCAAATCCCAGGGAGAGTTATATAAAAGTTCTGTTTCATATCAAATTGACCCCCATTTACTTGAAAGTGTTGCTGAATCTTTTGAAAAATAAACACTCATTTCCTTGGAAACTCCAGCACAACACAGGGGGAAAAAAACTGGTTCTCAGAATTAAGGTTGGAAATGCTAAATGCACTTTTTCTCAGGTCTGCAAAGAAAATCCAGACCAGATTTGTCTCCTTTGTATACAGTAGCTCCCTTGATTTCCCTTGATTTAACCAGCTTGGACATCTGTATAAAGCCAATATGCAGAGCATTGTTGGTGTTTTTTTTTTAATTGAGTGGCAGAGAATCCATGGACAATTCATCTTATGTTTGGCAGTTATTATAAAAAGAGGATGAGAACTATGTTGAAAATATGGGTATTTACACTGGGTGATAGTTCTATTCTAAAATGAATCTGCCCCACAAAATGTTCATTTTAAGATTCCAGTGCTTTTCACCATTCTTTCTTTAAATGGTGAATAAAGGATCTTGTTTACTTTGGCTACATACATTTCATAGAGCCACAGCATGGATTGAAAGGCCAAAAGTGCTTTGTGATTTATTTATTTATTTTTAAAAAATATTGCACAGCCATTGCAAAAGGCTTCTGTTTTGCTTTGAAATACTGCAGAACCTGAATATCTATTATTGGACATGGGATGAAATTTTAGAAATTCAAGAAGTAACCTGATGTATAACAAAAGAAAACATAGACAGTAATAAGAAATTTTAGGTGTTGGTCACGCATATTTAGCTATTGTTACAACTGAAAGGGAGAAAATGAGCTGGCTAGATACATGCTCCTTCTTTTTTTTAAAAAAAAATATAAGCTAAAATTCTGTCCTTGGCTCTCACTCAGAAGAAAGGTTTCTTCTGTTTGTCTTGGCCATCTCATTTTTGTTGTTTGGAAGCTAAATTTTGGAAGAACATTTTTTTTAAAGACCTTTGCAAGAGCAGGTGTTCCAATCAGCACAGCTTCTCCTGGTTTTTTTAATAGAGAAAGTGAGTTAATATCCCTCTGTCCCCAGTCTGAGTGGCATTTTCTGTCTTTTGGCTTTTTTCGGTCTTCCAGCTTCCTACTGATCTGCTCCTGGTAATATCTCCCATACCTGCTATCTCTTTTTGAGTGAGTATTCCTCCAGCGAGCTCAGCTTGTAGCACAAGTCTGAGTTGTAGCTGTTTTAATGAGCTTTTAGTTTAGATATTTTATTGGCCCTTTGGCTGAAACAACAGATTTTTCAAATCTGAGAACTTGAGTAGAATACAGAGTTTTTCAGGGAGTTGATTCTGCCCTTAACGATATCTTTGTCTGGGCAATAATATTTCAACCAAACTTCTCCAAACCAAACTAAATCTCAATGAAACTCTTTCTTCCAGGAATTTAGAACAACAGCAACCTTCTGTAAAGTAAGACTTTGCAGAAAACTGAAACAAATTGCCCCAAGGACTACTCAAATTATAATTGAAGCTTGCCTGAACTATGAATATGTTGAAAGTACTTCTAAATATATACAGAATAGATTTTCTTCTCCACCCAACACTTATCCTGCCCTTTTCATATAATATAGGCTCAAAGCACATTGATCTCCATAAATTTGAATTTTTCTCAGGGTCTTTTGAAATTAAAAAAAACACACACCCTAATTTGCTGAAAATCCCAAACCGCTCATTGAAGTCAGGAGTGGAAATCCTAAGCGCCATGCTCTTTTTCAGTCTTGCATAGAAATCCATTCCAGATTTTTCTTCATCTATATAACATCTCCCCTTCACAATCCAATCTCCCTTTTTTAATTATGTTAATCAAACCCCAAGGGACAAACTAAAGGGAGTTAGTTTGTCTCCCTCCTTCTCCCCAGTATAGTACATAAGAATGAAAAGACAGTTGCAAGTGGTATGGAAAATAGAGAAGGTTTATGGTGATAAAAGATGTGAAGGGAAACATGCAAGCACTATAAAAAATAAGATAACTTTCTAGATTTTTTTACAGTTGCAAGGAAGCAATAGGAGCATGTTGACTAAGAGGTTGCAGAAGTGTAAAGCCTTGGCTTCAGCCATGCTCTTAAGAAAAGCAAAAGGGATTGCAAGCAGAGGCAGCTTTGCAGGTGGAAGAATAGAACAAATAAAATAGTTGAAAGGGCAACCTCAGAGAGACTGAAAACGTCTTCTCTTCCCAGCATATGAATCAGACTTGTAATAATTCCAGAAATGAAAGGGCAACAACCCTCACAGTTGCCATTGGAACTAAGGTAGGTCATCTGCTAAATTCTACCTTAACTTTGTAATAATGTCCCTAAGTCTAAATGCAAAAGAGAAAGGACCAATTTCAGATTTCCTTCTGAAATTCTTTATTCTCATCTCCTGTATCACAAACAATGATAATGATTTCCAAAGTTATAAATCCTTTAGGGATAATCTATCTTAAATCTACTGGCAAAAAGATAAAGATTGGTTCAGTGGGAGTTTAAACCTTGTTCCTCAATATCAAGTTCCCAAATTGGTTGATAATTTGCTTTCATTCCAAAACAACGTTAAACGTAGAGTAGGAAGAATGATGTCAGAAAGCCTGGTGGATGTGATTTTCATCCAGATCCCAGCATTCATCAGATGTGTGAAAAACCTTTAGAATTCTCTCGCTGAAAATTGAGTCTTTTCATTGGTTTCCATATGTTTTGGTTTTAAAATAAGTAATTTCAAGAACTCTAAAAGTTACTCTGAGTTGGTAAGTTATGTCAGGTAGATGTTTGACTTCTCTTTAGAGGTAATTTTAGATTTATTATAGGAATCTACTATAGTGTAGAAACCTTGTGGGGTGTTGCTGTCAATAATTAGCCTAAAGTAACCACATGTGTCTAAATGGAGTTACTTATAATTTTCTATCTGTGTGGCTGCTTCCCTCCTTCCATTATCCGTCTACCCACAGAGATACTACTAGTTTTAATGTGCAAAAACCCTCCCTCACCGAAGCTGGAATCAAGGAAGCAGCATCCCATTTAAGCTTCTATTGTGCATTGCATCTCCTCCGCGGATCTGTACCAGTTGAGGGGTTTGTGTTACATACACCTCTGACAAGGGCTATTCTTAGCACTGCAATTCCCCTCCAGTTCTGCTTTCAAATCTCTGAGAAGAAGACTATATGTACTGTACAAGATGACAAAGAACAACGTATGCACCTCAGTGTTGAGTGAAGAACAGAAGAAATAGCACAGTAGCTGTAGATGCAGGTTGGACTCCCGTCCTCTTTGAATTTCTTCTAGTCTTTGGAGATCATGATGATCAGGCTGGGGTTTTAGCAGGAGAGAGGTAGGTGGAACCAGTGAATTTGCCGAGAGTGATTTTAATGATCCTACCAGAATGGTCAGATGCTTTCATTGTTTTTTAACAATGGCTAGCAACGATTCAGGAAAGGGCATTCTGAGATCTTAGTGTCTCCTCCAAGAAAGCCATCATCTGTGCCTCTGTTATTGCAACCACTAATTTCTAAATGTGCGATTCCAACGGATCTGGGTGAGGATGCTATCTGATCCTTAGAAATCGTTTGGGGGAAGGAATGAACTTCAAAGTTTTCAAAGAATCCTCTTCATTGTAGCTTCATAAATGAAATGCAAATATTGCAAAAGTTGCTTGTTTGTTCCACCATAGAGAAGGACTGGTATATTTGAAACCTCTGAATGCTTTAGAACAGGGGTGTCAAACTGCTGGCCCACGGGCCGGACACGTTACGCGGAAGCCGCACCCACCCATTGCTGGCAATGGCAAAACAGTCCCAATACGTCACACGACGTCACAAGACATCACGAGTTTGACATGTCTGCTTTAAAGGCTGTTGAATTCATTGTGAAAGAAAAAAAAAAGTAGCCATTCAGAGCCAGCATCAAAACCCTTTAAACACAGTTTAAACAAGGTATGTCAGTTTTTAAAAGTATTTTTTTTTAAAGGACTTTTAGGGCAAAAAACTGGGCACACCTATTCTTCCCTCTTATATACAACCTTTTGGAAGAATGAGATTGAGCTAATGACAACATTGGGCTGGGCAATAAAATCTGAGAACATACTCTTCCCTCCCTTTCTATTTAATGCTTTCAGCTAGTTATATGTTCTTATAATATTTTCACTTCCGTCCTTGTAGCTATTTTAAATATAGCATTAAGTCCTGGCAAGAGTTACAGGAATATGCCCAGATTTATTTATTTTTAATTTGTCTTTATTAAATTGCCATGAATGCTGATTAACCAATTTTCCTTGCATGGCATTTTTGTTCCATTTCTTGCATGCAAATGAGAACAGCCAGAGTGCTTTTATAAATTGTGGGAAATGCTGGCAGGGACCATAGCATGAAATGAATGGCCCTTTATGGCCTTAGAAAAATGTTTCATTTGTCAGCGCTAATGGCAAATTTTGACTATTTCAGCATTATGATGTTGTCTCCTTCTTTTTGCTACTTCCCTTTCCTCATTTAATTTCTTTCGCTGCAACCCATTAACCAGGTTAGCCTACAAACAGCCAGAGCTATCTTCCATTACAGATGTGGCTCTGCTTTTGTCCTTGGCCCAGCCCTGCCTTGCCTATAATAATGTAAGATGTTCTTCTGTAGATAAGTTTGGGAAAGGAGGATATTAGAGATGCCTGATAATAGCCTGACTCCCTTCATGCAATATTGACTATGACAGTACATTGATTTACAGCCAGTTACTTCTAAATCTCTTTAAATGGCAGAGTTGAAATGATTCTCAGACTTGACATAAACTTGTGCTTTTGTCTATTAGGATTTTGAGTTTTAATAACTCTGCAGTTCCTTTTCAGTGAAATTCTCTGCTCTAGAAACTGTGTCTTTCCTAAACAGTTGTCAGAGCTGATCAGGGCTACAAATAACTCATCAACATATTCTCTGTATGGTGAGATTGGAATTATTGGCCTTTTAATGATACAATGGTGTCTGCTTCCAGCTGTGCAGCAGCAGTATTTGGTCTTGGGCAGCTGTTACATAGCTCATCAAATAGCTGTTGAGCATCATCCCCTATTCGTCATAAAGATAAAGATGCCACAAGGGTTAGGAGTCTATTTGCTGCAGCTGCTGCTGCCTCGTCTAACTGTAGTTTCTTTCTCACATAGCAATTAAGGAGTTATTGTTGGTTCGTGGCTTTTGCTATTCCTTTCTGTATGAGGTTGCTGTGATGATACAGTATCTGCCAGACCCACATTATATTGAAGCATCAAACCAAATGCAGCCCACCAAGAGGGCTTTGCAGCCTCTTAGGGCCACAACAAATCACATGCATTGGCTGTTTGTCAGATGTTTTGCACTCCTCTTATGTTTAAATAGATGCCCACAAATCAAGTTCAACTTCTGGACAATACATAAACAGGTTTATGTAACTTACTATGGCAGCACTATGCATATGGATTGTTGTTTCCTATTTCTAGGACTTATTTCAGGGGACTTCAAACTTGGCCCTTTCATGACTTGTGAACTTCAACTCCCAGAATTCCTCAGCCAGGCACGCTGGCTGAGGAATTCTGGGAGTTGAAGTCCACAAGTCATAATAGGGCCAAGTTTGAAGTCCCCTGACTTATTTCATTCATCCAGCTGGCTTGTGTCCACATGAATCATGATTATGTGGACACAAGATGTTGCAATCCTCATTAAAGCGAGCTTGTTTCTAATTGCCCAAATTGTGATCATATGACTGTGGTTGGTGGTACTATGGTTGTAACTTTGAGGATGGGTCTCGAGTTACTTGTCCAAAGACAGCACGACTTAAAACCATCATTGAATGAAATGTTGTTAGTCAAGGACTACCTGTATCTTGGTTACTGACCATTTGCAAATATGACAGTAATTTTAAAAAAATTCTATTTCTGACCAACTCGTGCAATTTAAAACCAAGTTCTGTGTGCCTGGCAACACCACACACCAATGTAAGATTAATCTGATGTAGCTGTTTGAAACAACTTCATCTGAATGAGGCTAAAAACAGCCACTGATCTTCTCAGCCTCTCTCTCAGTCACATTTTCACTTAGCAACCATTTTGCTTAATGACCTGGTCATTGGAACAGAACTTGGTCACTAAATGAAGAGTGCGTGTATCTCTTAGCCTCGCTTACTTGTTAGTTAGTTATGAAGAGACATGGAAGAGGTGATGTATCAAGTTTTAAACTCTTGGAGATTAAGAGATTAAAAACTGATTCAAATATAATCAGTGAGACAATGGGAATAAAATGAGATTATATAAATTAGAAAATGATTAAAGTATTGGAGTTGACAAACGCTTGATTTTTATATAGCCTCGCATTGTACTAAGAAACTATCATTTCATTCCTTTCCATCTTAAACAACTGCACCCACTGGTTGCATCCTTTAATAGCAAAGCAGAAGATTTTTGTTGACAATGCACATTAAGTTGCAGTCAAAACGTCTTTGCCACTTAGAATCTGTGCTTGCTGTTTGGGCTCTTTCTGTGACCCTGCTGTTATTTATAGGACAGCTGTCACATTCATCTTGTTGGAGTGGAGGTGGGCTTATGCAAGCCCTGTTCTTTTGTGGGCTGATGCCTGAGCAAGGAATACATTATACAGCAAAGTTTGCATTCTTTTCTAGGAGCATGCACTGAAGTTTGGATCTTGCATTATAGAGAGCAACGCTTTGCCAATTAATGAAACATATCTATAGCTAAAAACATAAGGGGTGTGGGTTGTTTCAGTATTCCGTTTATGTGTGCATACACACACATACAGTTTAAATACACTCGTAGTGACCAAATTTTGTGCAGTGCATTTCTACTATTCTGAATAGTAGAACATGTCCTGAGTTACTTTGTTTGATACAAACAGGTTTGTTATGTGTTTCTGTCAGTTCATGGTTTGAATATTGTAACTGATACAATATTGTAATTGTAAATGATATTTTTCTTGCCACCATGAATGAGTGAAATTAAGTTTTGGTTGTAAATAGCGTGGTGCCCTATTAAACAATTTCTGCGGAACCATTAGGCAACAGTTACAATTGCATCAAAGAAAAGGAATCATGAAAGAAGAATTTCCACACCCTGATGCCCCTCAAATGTGTTGGAATAGGATTCCCAGCAGCCCAATTGATCTATTTATAATCTATCAATATTGATCTATTTATAATAGATCAATAGCAATTTAGAGTCATATCTTACTGGTATTAACCAGTCTAATTTAGTTTTTTGAAGAAAATAATAATTGACAATAAAGAGAATATTGAATGGTATAATGTAATTTAAGTTTTGTAATTATTTTGACAAGGTGATAGTCTTCCCCAACATAATATCACTTTTACATGGTTAGGACTGCATTTCCCAGAATACATTTGCATTCTTTCTTTTAATTCAGAGGGTCATAGTATTAACGTTGTATTAACATAGTTGGGGGGTATCTGATCAGTGAATTGTACTGTGTCTTATGGCATAATGTATACACAGCAATCACGTCTATTTTAAGATAGTTTTTTTTATTATTGCTTTAATTTATTTGTATGCCAAACCCCAAAATGCTGTAGGTGGATAATAAATTAATACATAAGTAACAAGAAACACACCCCCATAAAGTTGCATATAAGAATCAGTCAATATCTAAAAGATTAAAAACAGATTGGAGATGATGGGAACTGTAGTGCAACGCATCTAAAGAGGGTGCTTAAATGCAAAATCCATTAATTTGTCTTTAATGGGTTGGTTGTATTTTGTTTTCATTGTTATTTTAATTTTGTTTTTCTTTTGTGTTCATCTTAATACTTTTATAATTACTGTAAATTACTTCTGGGTGTTCTTAAATAAAAAATACCGCAGAAATACTTTACATAAATAATCAATGAGCTTTGGAACAGGAGAAGAAAGCGGATATCGCATAAGCGGATTTTGTGTCTGTTCTAATTTTGTCTTTTTTGTTTTTTAAGATAAATCTGGTATTTCTATTCTGTTTTCTAGTTTTCTGTTTGGGGAGAAAATTTGGTTTGTATGCGTTCAGATCTTCCAGAATCATCCTAAGTGAGAAACACAAACATTTAATCAATGAAATGCAGTGTTAATGCTACACTGTCAGGATTTGCCATTGGTAAGTGATAGCTCTGAAAATTGTCTCAGCAAGATGTGTGGTGACCTTGAACATGCCAAAACTCTTTTACCGCATAGTACAACACAACATATCTAATTCTATTTTGATAATTTGAGCTAGTGAACTGGCAATAGCTTTTCCCTTTGGTGCATGTTCACACTACCTGAAGTTTTAATCAGCTTTTGTTTAACAACTTGATTGCATGATGAAAAATGTTATACAACTGAGTGAAGAACCAACATAGAAGAATTAGATTTCCTCAACTGAGTCTGCCAGCTTGGTTGAAAATTTTTTTTGCCTGCTTGCTAAGATGCTAATATCCTAAAACTCCAGGCTGGTCAAACAGGCTGGGAGGTCCTTTGTTTGAGATAAATATTGATGTTTTTACTAGCTCTTGATAGGCTGGGTTAAAAATAGTAGGTAAGTATCTTGTGAGGTTACTTATTACTTTAGGAGTGATGCAACATGTGAGCCTCTTCTCTTCTGATTATATTACTATCATATTGTGAAAAAAGAGGAGGCAGAGAAGATACTTTTTATAATAAGAATTAGCAGTCTGGTTAATAATCAGTTCTGGATTTGCAGTGTCCGGGACTATATATTAGAGCAGTGGTTCTCAACCTTTTTAATGCCGCAACCCCCAACCAGTCGTAAGTCGAGGACTAAACCGGTCGTAAGTCAAGGACTAAACCGGTCGTAAGTCGAGGACTAAACTGGTCGTAAGTCGAGGACCACCCAACCGGTCATAAGTCGAGGACTTTCCCTGCCTGGGAGCGCCACGCATGGGTGGTTCCGCCCCCTGCGTTGGCCGAGGCGTAGCTGGCAAGCGGCAGAGACGGAGCAGGCCGACCACCAGCTGGCCCAGCTCAAGGGAGGTAAGGCACCCGCCGGAAAAGGGGGAAAAAATGGCGGACAGCCTTGCTTGGCGACCCCCGTGAAATGGTCGATCGACCCCAAATGGGGTCGCGACTCATAGGTTGAGAACCGCTGTATTAGAGGGTTTCCGTTTTCTTTTCTTAACAGATTCTCCTGAAAATTATGGAGCATACTGCCATGGATTTTAGAAGCTTTTATGTCACTGCTGATCTAAACAAGTGTTTGGGGAGATATTATAATGCAGACCATTGAACTGATAAGAGTTAGAATCTTCTGATTTATTGAAGTGCATTGGTTGAATGGATTTTCTGCCTCTAGAGGAACCAACACAGTAAAAGCCTACACGAAACAGTTCTGATTTCCAAGAACATCTTCTTAATGGAGATGCATGAGATTCTTAAATTCACAGGGAATTAAAGAGCTGAAAAATGTCTTAGGTATCTGTGAGTCCTCTTGTGGCTTACAGAAGATTTTAAGCTCAGAGTTACTATTCAGTTGTTTTTGTGTCTTCTGACAAGGTGATTAGATAGATATTATTTTGCCAAGATTGTTGGTTGATACCTACTTGAGTTCTTATAAGCTTGGCTATTGCCTCATCATTGATAGTTATCTTTTGTCTATCTCATTTTCTGCCCACCTTTGTTTTTTTTTGAACATAGAATTTTTTCCAGTAATTCTTGTCTTAACATTTTGTGTGTCCAGAATATGTAAACTATGGCTTCATTGTTAGGGTTTCCTGTGAGTAGGCTTGTTTTAATCCATCTAGTAGTGAATGACTTGTGGTCCAGGGTATTCTTAACAATTTTCTTCAGTACCACAATGAGCAGTCATCAATTTTTGATGGTTTAGCTTTCAAAGACTTATATTAAAAATGAGAAACTGTGATCTTGATAGTATATTCCATTGAAAGTGGGGGTGTCTTTCCATTGTAATAATTTATCTAGCCTTATTGTAGTCTTTCTCCCGAGCAGCTGATATCTCTTTACTTCAATGCTACAGTTTCTTTCTCTGCGAATTTTAAGCCTATGAAGTTCTTCTTTATCTGCTTGCATTAAATTGGCGTTGTCTGTTGACATAATCTTAAGATATTTTTTTTTTTGATACTGAGCAGCAGAATGGTTTTGCACTATATATTTTCACCTTCAAGCAAAAGAATCTTAAATATTCTGCTTCCAGCTATTAACAGATTTAAGGTTTCATTATTTGTCCCAGCAATTTTAATTCCAATTTCTATTTCTTATAGTTCAGCATTTCTTATGATTTATATCTGCATTTCAGTTAATTAAGTACAGGTAGTCCTCGAGCCTGCACATTCCACTCGTAACTTGAAAACTTGTAGAGTGAATCTCGTACCTGGAACGAGATCACTCCCTTGCTTGTTAAAACGCATGGGGCTTGTTAAGTGCACATGAGGTATCTCAGGATGGGGAAGGCCATGGGGGGGCTAGTGATGGAACAGGTCCCCAAGGCTTCCCCGACCTACTAAGATACCTCATGCTTCCCCCTCCATTCTTGTCGCACCGGACTCACTTACCTTGAAAAGATCTGTCTCCTTTCTGCCACAGTTCCTGCTTTTGAGGGACAGGAGAGTCGATGAAAGCCCCTGGGTGTCGTCATATCGCGTGAGTTCAGGCACCGTTCCTCTTTTGCAGAGAATGGATGCCTGAATTCTCATGCTGTTTGCGGTGCCTGGCTCCTGCTTTTCCCCAACTCTGGAGGCATGCGTCTGCCGCCTGTGGAAAGAAGATTGGGGGGGCTTCTGCATGCCTCCAGAGGTTGGATCCAGCCCTCAGAGGACTGCTCCAAGCTGCTGCCGCTCAGAACAGAGCTTTCAAGGGAAGGTCTGTTCTGGGCGACAGCAGCTTGCAGCAGTCCTCCGAGAGCTGGATCCAACCACCAGAGGCATGCAGAAGTCCCCCCCCAACCTCCGTTCCTGGTGCAAATGGCTAGGAAAACGCCTTTGAGGCTTGGATCAGGTTCTTGGAAGCTCTGTTCCAGGTGGCAGCAGCTTGGAGCAGTCCTCTGTGGGCTGGATCCAACTTCCGGAGGCATGCAGAAGCCTCCCCCAGCTTCCGTTCTGGGCCGCTTGGAGGAGGGCTCCAAGGCTCCAGGGACAACAGGGTCACTTTCTCCCCCAGGGTGGTGGGCTGGACATGGGTGCGAGGGGCCTGGCCTTCTCTCTCAGTTGAAGGCTTCAGGCTTGCTATCAGGCAGAAAGGAGTTGGGGGCAGGAGCAGGAGACAGGCACCTTTCGCATAGAGAATGAAAGTTTCTGAGGTCTGTGATTTGGTGCAACTTCAAACACTCGTGCGAGATCACGGGCTCCAGAAACTTCCATTCTCAGTGTGAAAAACATTTCCAAGCCAACTCTCCTCTCCCTCAAAGGGAAAGAAACATGGCAGAGAGGATTTTTGCAAGATAAGTGAGTCCGGTGTGGCAGGAAGGGAGGGGGAAGCAGTTGTGAGGAGTGGGGGGGAATAGGGTGAATGTTGCAGTGCCACTGAAGTCGCCCGTAAGGGCGAACAACTGCCGTGGTGCTGCAATATTCGTAACTTTGGGACTTGCTCATAAGCACTAGGACAGGGGTAGGCAACCTTGGCTCTTTTATGACTCGTGGACTTCAACTCCCAGAATTCCTGAGCCAGCCATGAGTCATAAAAGAGCCAAGGTTGCCTACCCCTGCACTAGGGGGTGCTCATCATGTAACTTTGAACGAGCGTTGGGTGAACGCTCGTAACTTGGGATTAGTTGTAATAGCAACCCTAATACTGTCATTTCCCAGTTTTGAACTGTTTGGTTGATTATGGGCCATCAAGTTTGTATTGACTCATAGTAATCATATAGATAGACCTTCTCTGCTTGAACTGTAGCTCTTAATCATCATATAAATTCTTCAGTGGGTAGATGAAATCATCTGATGCATCCATGTTTTAATCCCAAGATTAAAGTTTTCTTGTGGCAAAAAATCTAGTCTAGTAGCACCTTTGTGACTAACAAATGTTATCAAAAGGCATCCCTTCATAAAAGCTACCTGTAAACTTAGTGTCAACTCTACAACGAACCTGACTGCAGCCATTTTTATCATTCTAGGTTGCCACAAGAAAGGGAGGGGGGAAAAGATATTTCTGGTAGTCTAAAGATGAGCAGATCTTGTGGGAACCAAGGTCATTCCCACACCATAGTGGAAGAGGAGGACCGTTTAGTCAGAAAGCCCACCAAGTCGTTCTATTGGGTAGCATTAGTGGAGGGGTGGGAATTGTTAACATTGTATTACTTTGATTCTAGGAGAGAAAGTTTAGATTTGGTTTCACTTTTGACCGTGCCAATGCTATGTATCCAATAAACATGTTCTTTGAGGAACTTTCCTATCTCAGAGTTCTGATTTAGTCGGTCTCATTCGTCGGAACCATGACACTTAGTTATAGTTCAGAGAATGAAATTTAAGCCAACCTTTTCCCCCCCAATTTCTTTTTAATGTTGTCGGATGATAGCCCCTCTAAACTTTAGCCAGGTTGTAAAAATCTGATGTAACTTTACCTTAATTTTCATAGACACACACCATACCTAGGTTATGAACAATAACGTTAGTAATAGCAATAACTTTAAGTGTGGTTGAGACATTTCAGGATGCAGAGGGAATGCTTATTTGCTTAATCCGCCTTACAGATTCCATCAATATAAAAAGTATAGTGTAGCTTTTTTTGTGTCACAGTGCAGAACATTTTACGACAGGGGTCCCCAACCCCCAGTTTGCAGCCTGCTGCTGGGCTGCAGCCTGTTCAGAACCGGGGTGCACAAGTGGTGGGCGAGCTGCGCTTGTAAAAGTAGAGCATGTGTGCAAGACCATTCCCTCTTCCCCCTCTACCGCTGCCTCTGCTAGTCTGCCAAGCTGGAAAGGTTGAAAACCGCTGTTTTAGAGGACATAAAGAATGTTTGCTTACACATTAATCAACTCATACTTCAACTACTGGAACATGCGTGACACTGGCGTGCTCTTGAATAGCACCTCTTAGAAGCTTTAACTAGTGTAGAATGCAGTGCTGGGCACTAAAGGGGTTGCTTCAGTATGCTCATGTGATACTCCTCAGCAAGCTGCATTGATTGCCAGTTTTCACTAATTTAGTGTGGTGAAAGAGCTTCCTTAATTATCTTGTTTGTTTTGAGTTCATTTCCAAACATTATTTTGATATTTAAAACCATAACAGATCTTTGCATGTATGTGAATGACCACTCGGTCTTATATTGGTCTCAATGTCTTTAATAAGACAGTGGTTGGAGGACAGATTTGTGAGTTGTCTGGATTGTTTTTTTTGGGGGGGGGAAGTGGGAGAGAAGATTGACTAACAATGATGCAAATGACAGTGCACCATTTGTAGCGGTTGTTATTTATGGAACTCTTTTTCCAATTGCCTGTTGCTATTCTAAATGATTTTAGGTGCCAAATGAAATCAAAGACTGTTCACCCAGAGATGTCTAATCATACAAGGCTTCTTAGATTTATTTTATTTGTTTTTTTCTATTTTATTGTTTTGACACATGGAGCTTTAAATATTGCTCTTTAAATATGTTGAAAAGCATGATTAGAAGATGAGGTAAGCCAGTACTCTTAACATGATGAGAGAATTGGATCAAAACTGGGGTGGATTTGTGCTCATTGTGTGGCGTTATATCATGCAATAACCAATTTGAAATTGTTGACATGGGATTTAAAATAGAAGGTAGAGCTATGCTATTTTTAGCTTATACAGCAAAAAAACAAGGTAATAAATGACATAGTAATTTAAATAATTGATCTTTAACCCCCTGTCTTTCTGAATTAGTATAAGAACATCAGTGCTTTATAGCGAACTATAGCGAAAAGTTCAGGCTATCTTCCCTTGGCTTTCAGGTTTATAGCCAGAAAATAAAAACATTGCGTGCATTAATATGGAACTACACATAATTTTCAAAAATCAAAATGGGAAACAAGGGAAGAAAAAAAAAAGCTAGAAATGTTGTTGAAGGAAGTATTCTGTAAAAACATGCCTCACGTCAGGACTTGTTGAGGCTTGAAGATAAAAAGACATTCCACTATACAATTTAACAACCTAACATTATTTAGACAGCCTCATATTAAAACCTATACAGTAATTCTGGAGAATCAATTGAGACAATTAGTCCCTCTGTCTATCCATAAATCTTGATATATCTACAGTATGTCTTCCTCGAAGAAGAAGTAATGTTTGAATTCTGTAAAGAGACAAGAGTCCAGACACCCTTTTTGAGTTGTTCCCTCAAGCATTGGAATCTGACATACTCAAAAAGACTGAAGGATTGCCTTAATCACCCTAAAAGCCTTACACCTATTCTAAGCAGGGCAGCAGAGATGCTTCCAGGAAGAGCAAAGAATGTTCTTAGGAAATTATTCTGGATCACTTCCAGATTGTCCAAGTTACCCATATTCCGCATTGTATGGGGAATTTCCTGTGCTTTAAACATTTTTAATGGCCCAGTTGTCTTTTGTTGAAAGGGAGAAATGTGCAAAACGTTTTCATAGATTTCAGTACTGTCATCTTAGCGTATACTGTATATACATCTTGATGGTATCCCAGTTCTGTAAGATGCAGTGGGCTATGGCTAGGTCAGCCCTTTAGGTACCCAGCTGAGAAGCAGACACTACAAGAACCATTGGACATCTATTGTTACACAATATAATAACATAATTCTGAAAGCCTGACACTGTTTCTTTTCCCCCACACTCCTGAATTTATTTCTTATTCCCTCCTCTCTTTCGGGGCTAAGCAGATATTTTAGATAATCATTCTTGAGTGGGTTTTTTCTTATTTTTGTATTCTGTAGGTTAGGAGGAAATGTTTCTCAGTCGCCTCTTAGACATTAGGCTTTCTTAGCCATTGATGGCTTTTCAGAAGCAGGTCAAAATGGAACTGTTAACGCTTCTCTTCGTAGTTTATCTAGGGAAAGGCACCATTATTCCCTGAAATGTATGTTGCTCTGAGTTTCATGGTGTAGGTTGTTCTGCTAATATTTATGACTTTTAACATGGATTCTTTAATATTTTACTATGGATATGTTTGGTGCTGTTATATTTGTGTAATTTTCAAGAAAAGTAAATACTTTAAAATAAATTAAAATGAGGACCCAGATTGTTGGGGGCAATAATCCGACTCTATAAACTGTTTAGAGAGTCCTGTAAAGCACGGTGAAGCGGTATATAAGTCTCAGTGCTATTGCTATCATTAACAAACAACCATTGAGAAGGCTGTGGTTAATCACCGTGGTTACTGGCTGTGGTTACTCAAGGCTCCTTGAGAGTGGAATTTTAAAGGCAGCCTTGGACGATTAAGCCACAATAAAACATCTTCATTTCAGAGCTGGATGAGGGAAAGTTTTCATTCTCTTTCTGCAGATCAGGGGGCAGTTTTACTGAGAAGGCCTAACAACTGAGCTATGATTGTCAGAAGATGCTACATGAAAGAGACACATGTGAGAGCTAATGATGTAGACTTGTTCAGTGTCTTTCTCCAGCACTTGAGATGGAGAATCCACCATTGGGTAGTAGACTGTATTCCTGCCCAATCAGATCAAGTCAGCCAAAGTTGCCACGCCCGTCCTGGACCGTTGATCTCCAGTCTTTGACTTGATCTTGCCCAAGACAGACGTTGCAAGTTTGGCTCTAGGCAGGTATTATTACTCAATGGTGGATTTCCATTCCCTTTCTTTAATTGGATTTCTCTTTTAAAAAAAAAAAAAAATTTCCTCTCCCTTTCCTTAGGGGTATTGGATCTGTAAACTTTGCCCTTTCAAGGAAGGGATTCCTCCCTCTCTGTTTCTCCTCCCCCCTCCAAATTCTCTACCGGGCTCTTCTAACGCAGGCTAATGGCTGTTAGCCTCGAAAAATTCACTCCTCACAGGAGTTCACTCTTAGCATTGAGACGAACTCTAAAATTACCGGTAGGAGACTAACAGCTGTTAGTCTCCAAATCCCACGTGCCGATAGAGCTTGCGGCTGCAGCTCCACAGGCCATTCGGGAGGTTGGGGAAGGCCCGGGGGTGGGGGAATTCTCCATCTGAACTGCGCTTTGCGATTCCTTCAGAGGGAGGCCAACGGCCGTTGGTCTCCGGAGTACTCTGCCTTTTGACGGAGCTTGTGTTTGCAGCCCCGTCGACAGCTTGGGCGCGCGAGGCTACCAAATGCTGTTGTTTCGGTTTTTTGCGGAGCTGCGGAGGCAGCCCCGTGGCCCGTTTGTTACTAGGCCTTCTTCTTTATTGTTGCGAGAAACTGGAGGTGCGCGCGCGCGCGCGTGCAGTCTCTGCTCTGATCGGCTTCTATCAGGCTGATCGGAGAACGAAGGAACGTTTCTCTTGTGGTTTTTCCCTTCCTCGCTCGCATTGCGGAGACACCAGGCAGTGAGTTCGTTGCTATTGCCTCATTGCAGGCAGAGTCGGGGGAGGTCGCCATTTTGGACCTCGCGGTGCCTGATTATCGGCCGCGGCTGCCATTTTGGGCAGCACGTCTTTCGACCAGGCCTTCACTCTGACTTCCTGAGGGGGAAAATAAAATTGTTTAATTGTCTGAGAACCTATTTTTTTGCACCTTTAACAGTAGCTCCATCTCTTAATTCCAATAAGGGCTGGAGTAATCACAGGATTATTTAAATCAAAGGCAGACCGCCATTTTCTTTTAACGGCCGCCATTTTGTGCATCCATCCCTATATATCTGGTGAGCACCTGTTACTTCTCAATTATTTATTTATTTATTTATTTATTTATTTATTTATTTATTTACATAAACTTATATGCCGCCCTTCTCCCTATAGGACTCAGGGCGGCTTACAGCATATTAAAACACACAAACGCCATCCCCCATAAAACCAATTAAAAACCAAATATTTGTCGCTGTATAGTTATTAAGATTCGAATTAAAATTGTCCCTATTTAAAAAAATTGTCCCTATTATTCCATCAACCTTCAGTCTCAGTTAACTACTTCTTCTTTGGTTTGAAGTCTCCTGGTCCTTTAATTTGGTTTCTATAATTGGCACTAACTGGGATTCCAGGCAACCCCAATAGAGTGTCTGTCCTTATCCCAGCACTCAGGTACGGGTTCCAGGCGACCCCTATAGAGCGCCTGTCCTTATCCGTATATATATATCTGCCTTGGATTCCAGGTGCCCCAATAGTGTACCTGTCCTTATCCAACTGGATATTATACCTGGGTTCCAGGCGTCCCTGCAGTCCGTCTGTCCTTACCCAGAGTTTGACATTCTCCAGATAACAGGAGCCCCCGATTGTGTTCCAGTGTTATCGGGGAATGGAGGAAACTGCTCTTTCCTCACTGAGTGCCCTGCCATCCTCATCGGGTCCTCCCGGTCCGGAAGGCACTGGTAAAGCGACTCATAAGGGCCGTTCGACCACCAAAATTTCTAAACACTCTGATAAACAAGCTACCAGAAAACACCAAGCCTTGGAAAAAGAGTTCTCTAAGGCTCAGAAGAGAGCTAGGCTGGAAACACCTGAGCCAGCGGGGTTAAGCTTGGAATTACCCCTTGGGGTGTCAACTTCTCCCAGGGGTGTCTGGTCGAGTGGGGATTGTCTCCCTTCCCCCTCACGGGGCAGAATGGAGGAGGTTCCCCCAGCTCCCCAACCCTCCACGTCTAGAGTAGCGCAGGGGATTCCGCAGGCCACATTTACACCTACTGCGGCGGGGCTCCGCCCAGCTGAACCGATTCCCTTTCTTTCAGAAGAGCGTCTGGCGCTATTAATTAAACAGGCGGTTGACCACGCCCTTGACACCAGGGCCAGAGCGGCTAGACCAATATCTTCCCTTCCAACCCCTGTTTCCCAACCTGAGGTGGAGGCTCATTATGTTCCATCTTCTCCTTCTGGGTCTGTTGTTTCTGAGGACTCATACCTCAACCAACCTCCCCCTGGTCAGGAAATTCTAATGTCAGAGGAGGAAGATGTTCCTCCAGAGGTTCCTTCATTTACGGGCTTATTTAACCCTGCCTTTTTTGTCACCATCCTGCGTAAGGCCACGTCTATGGCTCATCTAGGACAGGGACCCTCATCAACAGAGGCTCCCGCTCTTCCAGATCCGGAGGCGGCTCCAGTTTACGTTGAACCTGTTGCAACACAACACCGTATTCCCTGTCCTTCCCTGTTTCTGACGGCAATCAAGAAGCAGTGGTCCTCTCCGGCGTCACTTCCCTTACCAGGTAACACAGATAAGAAACTGTATAATGTTGCCAAGGAGCTGGAGGAAGCATTAGAAATTCTGGAGGTGGACGAACCCTTAGGGCCCCTGGTATCGGCCACGGCCATATCCGGTGAGTTTTCAGAGGCCCTTAAGGCTGAGGATCGCAAGTGCGAGTCCACCTACAAGAGAACGCACCAGGCGGCTGCCTGGGCGATCAGGACCGCACCTTCGGCCTCTTTCTTCACCAGGGCCGCCCTCACCTGGCTCCGGGAGCTCCAAGCCCGAGTTCCTGCGGAGGATGTCCGCACGCACTTGGATCTCAGTAAAATGGTGGCAGCCACTGAATATGCATCGGATGCATCCTTGCAGGCCGCTAGGTTTTCTTCCAGGGCTATGGCGTCCAACATCACTGGAAGATGTATGCTCTGGCTGAAAAATTGGCAAGCAGATGCCAAGTCCAAATGGAAATTGGCAGCGGCTCCCTATCAGGGTTCTAAGTTATTTGGGGATTCTCTGAATCCTTACTTAACAGAGAACAAGGACAAACGCAAGGTCCTCAAAGACCTACTCAAACGTCCAAACAAGAGGGCTGGTTACTTTCAACGAAAGCAGCCCTTTCGGGGGGGGGCAAGATACACTTACTCCCAGCCTTTTCGTTCCTTCCCGCCAAGGCAGGACAGGCAAGATAGGCAGCCTGACAGACAAAATCCCGGTCCCAGACAACAAGCTCAGGGGAAACGGCCCTTTCGGGGGAACAATAGACCTTTCCGCCGTTCCAGATGACTCTTCGACGGCACCTCCCATAGGGGGCAGACTCTCTCTGTTTGCCCACCGTTGGGAGACTACCACCACGGATACGTGGGTAATCAACACTATCCGACACGGTCTACATTTGGAATTTGTCTCCTACCCCCCAAATCGGTTCCTCTCCTGTCCATACCCCCGGAACCGCACAAAACTAAGGCTGATGAACGAGGCTATCCATCATCTGCTTCACATCAGAGCCATAGAACCCGTACCGCTGGATCAGAGAGGTCAAGGATTCTACTCCATCCTCTTTGTCGGAACAAAATCTGGCGTCTATCAAGGCAGACCATATTTCGGGGGTGGCAAACACACAGGCCGATCATCTGAGCAGATCGACGATAGATCACGCGGAGTGGAGATTCCACCCGGGGATCTTCAAAGAAATTTGTCAACGTTTCGGCCTTCCTCTAGTGGACCTCTTCGCGTCCCCGTGCAATGCCCATCTACAACGTTTTTTCTCCCGCTTTCCGACGGGGGCAGAACGGACGGATGCCCTTCGGTGTCCTTGGCCACAGGGCCTGCTCTACGCGTTTCCCCCTCTGCCAATTCTACCAGCGGTAATCCGCAAGATTCTTCAGGAGCGAGCGGAGGTTCTCCTGGTGGCACCCTTTTGGCCACGGAGCGGAACCAAGCGTCTAGACCACTTAGAAAGTTAGTCGCTTGGAACCGCCTAAGGCAGCCTAGTCTAAAGGGAGTTGGTTCCAGGGTAAGACGTAGGGCTCGGGGTCAGGCTCCAGTTAGCCGTCTGGCACTTGAGCGCTCGATCTTAACTGGAGAAAGCTGCTCACAAGGGGTCATAAATATTATTCAGGCATCTCGCCATCCGTCCACGAACCGCATCTATGAAGCCACGTGGAAAAATTTCCAATCATGGTGTTCCGGGCGGAAGTTGTCACTTTCGGCACTTACTGTGCCAATTATCTTGGATTATTTATTGGACGGTTTGGAAAAAGGTTTAGCCCCTAATACCCTTCGCAGGCAAGTCGCCGCTTTGTCTACGATCCTCTCATGCGACTCTGCTGAATCACTGGGTCATCACCCCTTGGTAAGGTCGTTCCTTAAGGGAGCCTCCAACCAAAATCCTTCTGTGGTACACAGATACCCCTCGTGGGAGTTGTCAAGGGTGCTTCGGGCTATCACTAAATCTCCTTTTGAGCCCCTCAGGACATGTGACATTCGTTCCCTGTCCCACAAAGTGGCCTTTCTGGTTGCTATCACCTCAGCTCGTCGTATTTCGGAACTGGCGGCGCTTTCAGTGCGAGATGACTTGTGTGTTTTCCATCAGGATAGGGTTATCCTTCGGTTAGACCCTACCTTCGTTCCGAAGGTCAGTTCCCTATTCCATAGGTCACAGGAGATAGTGCTGCCTGATTTCTGCCCCAACCCGTCGCAGGGGTTGGAGCGTCAATGGCATTGTTTGGATGTCCGCAGGGCCCTTAAATATTATATTTCACGGACTGCGGAGTTCCGGAAATCGGAAGCCCTCTTTGTATCTTTCCATGCATCTACCAAGGGTCGGAAAGTGTCCTCTTCCACTGTTGGGAGATGGATAAAGGCTTGCATCGCCGGAGCTTACTAAGCTGAGTCGTTGCCGGTTCCGCGGGGTGTGACCGCCAAATCCACACGGAGCGCGGCTACTTCAGCGGCATGGGCCACTCAAGCTTCCATCGAGGAAGTTTGCAAGGCAGCCACTTGGGCTTCGCCATCTCCTTTCATTAGGCACTATAAAATTGATAAGTTTGCCTCTGCTGAGGCCTCATTCGGACGGAGAGTCCTCCAACAGGTTTTACACCAAAGTGCCACTCGGGACCAGTCTACTACCCACCCTCAGGGACAGTAGGCTTTGGTATGTCCCAATGGTGGATTCTCCATCTCAAGTGCTGGAGAAGGGGCGTTGTCTTACCTGAACGCCTTTTCTCAGCACAGAGATGGAAAATCCACCTCCCACCCTTGTACATTTTGTATAAGCATAGGGCCAGTTAGTTTGGTGAGCCACAACGTCTTGCTGTCAGTCAATGGCTACGCTCGCGTCAAAGACTGGAGATCAACGGTCCAGGACGGGCATGGCAACTTTGGCTGACTTGATCTGATTGGGCAGGAATACAGTCTACTACCCAATGGTGGATTCTCCATCTCTGTGCTGAGAAAAGGCGTTCAGGTAAGACAACGCCCCTTCTACAAGTAGTATATAGTCTCCATTTGTGCTTTAAATGCAGGGAGAGCTCTTAAAAATCCTCCTGCCATCTGGATCCTTTGTACAGAAATCTCAGTCTACGGGGAGAGAGGAAAAGATGGAAGTGCCAGAGAATTTCCCTCCTAAGGCATATTTCTGAATCAAATCTACTAGATCAGCTTTATGTAGTATCGAAGACAGCATATTCTGTCATTAACTTTAGTATGGAATGAGAGATAGCAGGTTTGGCTTTCAAGCCAAACTCTGAGAAAGACTTTGATTTTCTTCACAATGTTATTGTTTGAGAGCTCATCATCATTTAGAGATAAAGACTGAGAGACCAGCTTGAAGTAGTACTACTCAAGAACCAAAGATCCTAAGTCTGAAACCCTGGTGACTCTTGGAGTGGAATTACAAGACAAGCTCCTCCATCTTCATGAGTTGGTAGCCAATTCAAGCAGTGGAGCACATATGAACTCCAGGAGAGGTGAAATATATTCTTCTTAAAAGTTGGAAGAAAGAAGTGTTGCCCAGGGAGGATCTCTAATTATTGACAAGTGTAAGGCTTTAATCTGATTTTTGGCTGTTCAGGGAGCAAATTGTTCATTTAGAGCTCTCCGTGGTGCTGAAATAGTTGGCTTTTCTAGATTGCTGCCTTCTAAATTTCTTGGGGGCAGAATAGAATGTGTTGCGAAGAACAGCTATCACATTAGCCTAGGTCCAAAGGAATTAGAAATCAGGTAGGTTGGGATATGTTAAGTCATTTAGTTCTGCAGCTGTGGAGTGCAAACCATGATAACTTGAAAATGTCAGCCTGGGTAAGAGCAAGGAAGTTTATCTTTTATAATTCAGTAGGAGAAAATGGATACTGTGAATTAAAAAGCCACAGTTCTCCCCACATTAAGTTTGCCTTCCTCCGCAAATACAAAATATTAAACATTTAATCCTAACTATTATGGGACTGAGTTTCAGAAGGCTAGAGAGGAAATATGTGATTTTGCCAGGAACTGCATTTTAAAGAGAGCCTCAACCATAGTTTGGAGTGTTTCTATTGGACAGGGAATGCACAGCATGGTTTCAATTACTGGTTGTAGTAATTCTTATGTCTGAAGTGAAACTTTGTGCAGTTAGCATTATATAAAAGCATACAAAATGGGTAATGCAGCCAAGAGAATTAGGGGGAAGAGTTTCAGATAAATTAACCAAAATTGGGAATGTATAGTATTATTTTGATTTGGCCATACTAGGCAAATAAAAGATGAACATAGATACATATAATATTTAGAAAATAGCAGTGTGTAGAGTATTTTTTTTAATTAAAAACTACAAAGCAAATTATAATTTTATTTAAGATATATTAAAGCAATGGAATAAAATACGGAAACAACATAGGGAATGGGTAATTTTTAATTAATAAGTTTATTTTTTATGTCACATATATTTAGATTTTTGAAAATATATGTATATTTCTTGAATGTTTTGGATTTCGAGGTGTATAAAAATGTTCTCAGTTTCCATGCAATAGTGCAGATTTTCTTCTAAATCAAGAAATTAGGTTTGTAAAATACTGGTTTTGGTTCCAAAAATACATTGCAACAAATTTTTCAAAGTTGGTTTTGAAATATTATGTGTTCAAAAGATCAGATACAGTTTTTAAATCATTTTGATTTCCTTTTTCATCTTTACAAGTCTTTGTTCCATTCTTTTTTCAGAAACTGTCAGTTTAGTATCAAGTGATTCAGTTAAATTACTGACCAATTCCTCAACATTTTCTGAACTAAATCTGGGTAATTCCTTTCTCTGCAGGTTGCTCTAGCAATCCTCTGCTTCCATCTGCTATCCTGGCTGTATTTTTTGTGATTGCAATTGTAATTATAATCCAAAAGTAAAATTGCAAGGAAAAGAGTAAAAGCTTGCCCTTTTTTTCCTGTGTTGTCTTTTTGTGCCCTTAATACTTTTGTCTCGAATGGCACTCCATAGTTACAGTCAACATGACAATTTGCCATTATATTTTGTTTTATAAAATCCACCAATTGTCTACTTTATAATAGTAAACCAAAAACATTCCCACAAATTTCCAGTTTATTTATTTTAATTCCAATTTGTTCAAAAGCACTTTCACTGAAAAGTAATCTTTCAAAATAACTACCCTGTTTATTAGTTTTAAATTTTCTTACATCCATTTCTTGTTAAGCTTTTTTGCCAAAAAAATTTCTAATCTTTAAAACCTCTTTTTTCCCTTTTTAATCCAGAAAGAATGTTGACTCACCAAGTGGAATTCTCTTATCCTGCTGCTCAGAAAATCTCTCTTTAGCTGTAAATTTATTACATCTGAAAGTATTTAAGAATGTGAGGCTTATGAAGCTGCATTATGGCTGTGGGTTTGATTGAAATCCCTCTATTCCCAATCATTCAATTATTGAACTGACAGCAAAAACCTCAGTTCCTGTAAAGCAGCTGTCCGGGGTACAAGTAGGTGATCTCACAGTCTCTCCTTTATCCAGAAAAACTGCATTGGAATTCATTGTTTGGCTGCCAATCTCTGCCACAATGCCTCTCTGCTCCTTTAAAGATGTCTAGTACACCATAAATCCTCATCATGAAGCCAGTCAGTGAGTTTTCTACAATTTGGTTGTATCAAAACAGCAGGCTTTCCAGATATATGTACTACAGCACTTCACTCCATTTGAATATTGCTTCTTTATTCATCAGTGTAGATAGGTTAATAAAATAACAGAGTTGGAAGGGACCTTAGAATTCTTTTAGTCCAACCCCCCCCCCCATTCAGGCAGGAAACCCTATACCATTTCAGACAAATATTTGTCCATTCTCCTCTTAAAAACCTCCAGTGCTGGAGCACTCACAACTTCTGGAGGCAAGTCTTTCCACTGATTAATTGTTCAGGAAATTTCTCCTTAGTTCTAGGTTGGTTCTCTCTTTGATTAGTTTCCATGCATTGCTTCTTATCCTGTCTTCAGGTGCTTTGGAGAATAAGTTGACTCATTCTTCTTTGTGGTAGTACCTTAGGTATTGGAAAGTTCAAGATTCGTTTCCCTTATTTTGTTTAGAATTGCTTTCTGAGGTGAATTTGGTCCCAAGTGTGTATTTCAGTTACTTTATTGTGTAAATATCAAAGCTAGTGATGATATGAGAAGGAAAGATATGGATCAATAATTTTTCCAAGGTAACAAAAATTATAATCAAAACAAAATATATTGATCCCGTTGAGGTATAATTATCGAGTTATATTACTTACTTGTTTTGAACATCAGGATTTTCCCCAAATACCTAATTAGCAAGACTTCATGGAGTTGCAAATCAGATCTCAGTGGCTCTTAAACATTCTTTATCACTGTAGGGTTAATGCATTTTAGTTGTTAAAACACACAAGCATGATGGCAAAGGCATAAAATGAAAGAGTAGCATCAACGGTGGTTATTGGAGCAATATTATGTAATGCTGTGATATTCTTAAGTAACTTCTAGATGATTAGACTTTGTCATAAAATTAAACATTGTGTGATAATCAAAGGATTTAGAAAATCTTCACTGATTAACTGGTAAAGATGCAGGCCTAGAGAGCCAGAATGTGCAAGAAAAAGAAAGAGGAGGCTAGGGTGGTATTTATAGGTATGTTCAGGCAATTTAGCATTATTATGTACCATGACAACACTTAGGATTGTATATTTCTTCTAACATCCCGCCCCCATGCTGGTGCCTAAAAGAAATCTATTGTGGTAATTCAGCTAAAAATGTTTGTGCTTTTTTTTTCAGAATTATCCTAGGAGCTACTTGTAATAAAACTTAGTTTCTTGTTCTTTCTGTGTTCAAAAATAATCTGTAATGTGTTTTTAAGGTACTTTGTATGTGCTATAGCATAAAATAACAAATTATAGTAATCTATGTGAAGTCTATTTCAGTTGTCACAAAACCTCAAAACTAGCTTTCTGGTCTGTTTCTAGATGTTTGGGGTATTAACACTTTTTTCCCTTTCCTGGTACTTATCAACTTCTAGATCAGTGGTGGCGAACCTATGGCACAGGTGCCAGAGGCGGCACTCAGAGCCCTCTCTGTGGGCACGCGCGCTGTTGCCCCAGTCCTAGGCCTTCACTGGATTTTATAAAACCTTTTCGCTTTAGGCCTCCACCACCGTGTGCAAAAAAAAAAAAAAAAAGTTCAATCAATCAGTTAATTTCAACTTCTCATGGGAAAAAAAAAGATCTCGCAAAGTTGGAATTGATTGATTGAACTTTTTAGTCCCACCCAGTCTGCCATTACCACCTCAGCCACGCCCACCCAATGGGCCACACCCACCCAATGGCCACACCCACCCGGCACCCGACAATGCATAAGTGGGTTTTGGGTTGCAGTTTGGGCACTCGGTCTCTAAAAGGTTCGCCATCACTGTTCTAGATTGTGTCTTATACCCATGCCAGTTAAGACCCTCTTACTTATGGGTCTTAATTTATCTTTCACCATTGGAGGAAGTCAAAGCTACTTTTGTTACAGAGAAACCTGGAGTCCAGAGCTTCCCCAAAGGGATTGAGTTGTTGGAATGTTAAGAAAAGCATTTACTGTCTGGCATTGCTACTGACTCTTGTGTCTAATGTGGCTGTATTTTATAGGCTTTAGTGCTTTGTTTTTACAGAGCCATTTTAACCTTGCAAACAAGTAAGTCAGAGGAACCAAGGGTTACAAAAGTTTAAATAAATAATTGCTTTTGTTTGGCTTTCAGCTTGATCTCAGGAGCAAGTTTTAAATGCAGTATCAGCTTTATTAGAAATTAGAGCTGTTATCCTGAGTTCTGAAGAATAAAATGTAGCACTGGTATCTGCTAATAGTCAGAAGAAAAATAATAATTTAAGGCTATGGTCTTATATGCCAGGATATTTATTTATTTACTTACAATTATTTGTATGCCACCTATTCTCATGACTTAGATACAAATATAACAAAGTGTAAGTCAGTAAACTGTTGAAACTGTCCGACACTGTTAATAAAAAGTGTTGCTAAACTATCAATTGGGCAGATCTTTCTGTTCTGATGCCATCCTGAAGAAGGTTATTTTCATATTGCAAAAGACATCAGGATAGGGGCCCATTTAACTTCAGAGGACAAGCTGTACCAAAGAGAAGGTCAATAGCTGAGAAGGGCATTTTCTGCATCCCAACTCATTTGATTTTTTTTTGGGGGGGTAGATAGTGTACTCGCCCTGTATATCATATAGCATTGACATTTTGTTCTTGAAGAAATTGGTTCTCATGGTGACAAGGGCCCAAGTTGTAAAAGGCTTTAGATGTAATAACCAGCATCTTTTATTGACAGCCAGTATAGACCTGCAAACAGATGTTATTCTGCTAAACTAACATTGGTCAGCAAATATGGCACTACATTCTGTGCTAGTTGCAGGTTTTGAGTAATTTTCAAGCGCAGCTCAATATAAAACGAATTGCATTTGTTTAGCTGAGATATGGCAAGCATTTGCTCTTTTGTATTCAGCATCACCTGGTTCAGTATAGAGTAGAATGGGGCATGCCCTTCAAAGTGGTTGAAGTCTTTTCTGGCCATGATTTCTACCTGAGCTCCAGTTGAAACTACAAGTTCCGGAGAGCCCCTGGATTACTCACTAGCTATCTTAGGGAAAAGTGCTACCTCATCAAGAACGTGGGACAGCTATGGCATTGGAAGGTTTTTGAATCAGCAGGAATTCTATCTTCCTGGAATTCAGCTGTGATTATTCCACTCTAACCAATCCATTATAGTCTCAAGGCAGTGGATTGGGACGTTTGCTGCATCTTCTGTTTATCTTGGGATCAAGATGTCATCAACATATTCAAGATGGTTAACTGAAACTGGCAGATGACCTCTTTGATTGGAGTGCCTAAGGACTTGACCTTCTCAAATAAAGCCAGTTGGAACCACCCACTCTTCAGGAAGGATTGCAACCACCTTAAGACAGTATCCTGACTCTAGTGTGGAGTTTTCTCCTACAAATGCTCCCAAATTATGATCTTATCTCAATGTAACAATGTCCCCCTGGAAAAGAAGGAGCATACAAGATTTTCTCTTTGGCCTGGGACCTTATTTAAGTAGCAAAGTCTTCCACGTAATTATGAATGTCTCTGTTTTTCCTGGCTCACTTATGTATCACTTTATAGGCTTGATGTATGATTAAAAAGATCACATCTGAAATCTCTCTCTCTCTCCCTCTGTCGTGTGTGTGTGTGTGTGTGTGTGTGTGTGTGTGTGTGTGTAGATACTAGGTTTAAGCATGACCTCAGACAATTCATGAAAGTCCCATTGAGTGGCACCACCAGGTGTCAGCACATTGTTATGTGCAGATGGTTCTCTCATGAGATAATGACCTCAGGTATCATTAGCTGTTTAGGTAGTATGTTATATACTTAAGGGTATAGCCACGGTTATCTGGATGAACATTAGACGGTAGCATTTGGATTTTTCAAACAATACTGGTCATTTGATTTTTTTCAACTCAGATTTGGTAGCCATAATTAAGATCTACCCAAAATCATTTGCTATAACAGGGCAATGGAGCAATTCAGTAGTCAGTATCTTCAGCTCTTATATTTGGAATTGGGAAGGAAATTGTCATGTGTTTCATATCCAGGAACAAAATATTGGGCTGGTTCCACTGACGTCAGTTTAACTCTTAGTAAAGGTCTGCCTTACTAAGCATCTGAGGATCTGGTGGGCAGCTTCAGCCATGACTTTAGTAGGTGCCTGGAATGGATGGATGGCTGAGAAATTAAAAGCAAAGTTTCAGTGTCAAAAGCAGAAGCAAACCTCAGAGCATTTTTGTGCTTGTGTTGTGAAAAAAGGTAGGGTTTTGGTTGAAGTTTCATTGAAAAATTACAGATGTCTTCTATGGTTGTGACTATGGATCTGTAATCCTTAATTAGAGATATCAGTAAGAGAATGATAGAAAGTGATTTGCCCTGAAATAACATGAATAATGTTCACTTTCAGCTGTACTGATGTCAAAGCAAAGTAACTCTTTCTTCCTTATGTTTACTCCAGAGATCAGAGTTTTCATCCTAAACTTCTAAATTACTCCCCCAGCTGTTTTGCATTTTAGCTGTCACTCATCCCTCTACTCAACTTGATTACATTTTATTTGGGCACCTGAGAATACTGCATAATNATAATCTTCACGATGGCTCATAGGAAAAATGCCAGCTTGTGCCCCATTTGATAGTTAGATGGGTATTTATATGGTTACTTTGTTAAAAGCAGAAATCAATATCTGCTATTTGGCACATCAGCTGAGTTCTGGCTAGAGCTGCTAATCTGGGTCATAATAAAGAAAAATCACATGATTTGCAGCCCACTTCCAAACAAAAACCTTTTAAAGGCATATGTACCATATAGTCTTTTCTCAGGATGCATTGACATCTCTCATTTGCATTAAAATGTTCATCTTCTATGAGCCACAAGGAGAATTTATTTCAGTCACAGAAAGCACTCTTTGCTCCACAATAGAGTTCTCTGTATGAATGAGTGGTGTTTTTTTTTAACAGAAAGTGGAATTCCAAATAACTCAGCTCAAGGGAAGTGGAATTTACTTGAACAAAGCCTGCTATTTGTTGATTGTTTAGCTGGTGTTTATAAGAAAAATCCTTTCATAGTAACTGACCCACTGCTGATATTTTATTGCAATAATACAGAAACCTCAGGTGCTCCCCAGTAGCTCCAAATATTTTTTTTTCCATTTGGACAAAACATTTGATTTGCAGACCTGATTAAGCCAGATCTCTGTTCTGCACAGTTCCTTGCTTTTCTGTGGGATCTCACATCTGGTTGCCTTTCTTGTGGTCTCAGCTTTGGCAAAAAAAAAAAAATGCCAGGATTTTCAGAAGTACCAACCCTGCACTGAAAAGAGAGAATGCAAATCTGGCAAGGCTTGTGGCAAAATGAATAAATAAAATGGCTGAAATGGTTAGAAAAGGAATACTATTAAAGGGCAGCCAATTTCCTATCTTCCCTCTGTTCTTTCATCTATCTGAATCAAGTTCTATCTTCTGGTATAGTCTGACTTTGATTGTTTTAAGAAATGAAAAAAATCAAGCTTTAAGAGGAAGGCTTCTTATAATTCCTGATATTGGCCAGCCATGCTTACAGATGAATCTAACAAGTGTTTTATGAACCTAGAATAATGATCTCTGCACAGTGCTAAGCTTAAAGTTATGAAAAGGAAGCTTTCAAGACCAAAATTATAGTGTGAGTGTAGCAAATCCCGAGTTACAACTCAATAGGGTCACCGAAATTATTGAGAATTTTTTTCATATTTTGAATTTTCTTGGCCTTTTTTAAAAAAACTCTCTTCTCCAACCTGATGTGTGGAAAATTAATTACTCCTTTGTGCCATTTTTGAAAAGGAGCTGCTTAATATAAAGTAGGAAAGCAGTATTTCTCCAGATATGGTCATGTTTTGTTTGAGAGAAATAATTTTCTAGTTGGTTCAATTTTTATTGCTATTTCAAACTTGAAATATATAAGCAAATATGGCTTATAGCAAAATATTGGCTGAAATACCCTTTTCCCATGTGTTTTTGCTGGTTTCTATTTACTTTGTAAATAAAGTGAACTTGCTTTTTTAATTCTAATGTTAGTGCAATACTTGTATGGAAGAAAAATAAATTTATCTCATAACAATGTAAAAGAAACTTTAATAGAAAATGTTATGTTAATAGGAAGCTGTAGGCTCAGTGGGAAACAGTGGCTATCCAGATGTTGCTGAAGTATAACTCCCATCAGCTCTAGCCAAAATGTCGAGGAATATTGCGGTTGAAGAATATCTGAAAGTTGACAGATTCCCCATTCCTTAATGCTGGAATAATAGAATGAAAACAATACCGTGCTAAATGGACTCATTGCCTAACTCAAAAAAAAACATGTTTTTTTTTTTAAAAAATCTGTTACTCCTAGTAACATGTGATATTTCCCACATGCAAGTTTGTTAGTAGGTATGCATGCAGTAGAAAGAGCCTCAGCTGAATCTTAAGTATTGCTACAGATAAAAACTACAGTAGATAAAATATGCCGTAAATACATGAAAATATATTTGCATGCTGTTTTGAATCTATATTTTGTTAGGTATGTTTAAACTTGTAATAACTATCTTGTATTTATTTACTCCTACAGTATTCTGATTTTAATATGTCAAAATTCATTTTTCATATTTGATGATTATTCTCACTTTCAGAACGATCTTGGAGGAACAATAAGCAAAATAATCCACTGTAATGAATACCTTAGTAATGAATATCCATATGGAGGCATCTTGGAAAGCGATTGTCTTCATTCTTTTTTTTGAAGTTTCAGAAGGGAAGGCATTGTCCCAATGCACAGAGGCAATTTTTCTTTTCAATGGGTCCTGTGGCTCAGGTCTGAAAACCTCTGCTCTCTGAGGAACACTTTTCAAATGTTTACTTATTTCTTGATTCCTCATCGG
The DNA here is from genome assembly GCF_001527695.2 of Protobothrops mucrosquamatus. NCBI lineage: Eukaryota > Metazoa > Chordata > Lepidosauria > Squamata > Viperidae > Protobothrops > Protobothrops mucrosquamatus. Next base: position 157,682 of record NW_015386153.1, on the reverse strand, counting down.
CAGCTTAGTTTTAAACAAATCAACTGAGCTGCTGATTCTGAAAGTTTACATTCCTTTGAAATGTTGGCTTTGAGAATTATTAGTGAAGCCTGTCCTTTTATTTTTTCAAGAGATGGTATTTTCACTTTCTGTTCTTTAGATTTCTATCAGTTCATTTAGGGAAACTCTTAAGAGCTTGTAAAATACTTTAAACTAAATGAGAAAAAAAGAGAAGCAGTGCAACTAGCAATTAAGGTATTAAACTTGAGCTGGGAGGAATTCAAGTCCAATTTGAATATGGAGTTTTCTGTGTGACTTTGGAATAATCACTTTCATCTTCATCTTTGAGGATGAATTTTCCATGGAGAAAAAGGTGTGGTAAATTTATTTATTTACTTATGTTTCACATTTTTAACTGCCTATCTCTGTCAGAGGGGGACTAAAGTTGAGGGTTGGATGTAAAATAGAAAACATGGCAATATTCAAGATGTGAAACAGTCACTTTAGAAAGGACCCATGTATGTTATATGTACAGTAGTGGCCAAAATTGTGGAAACCTTTTGGGAAAAGTGTACATTTGATGGCTAATAACACCACTTTTTTTGGGAATAGTACCATAAAATTATATATCAATGGAAAGATAATTTAATCAAGAATGTAATGCAATAACTTTTATGAAGGATTTACTATTAGAATAGCAGTTATAAAGAAAAAAGTGAAACACATAGAAAAAATGAGATATACAAAAATTATCACCATAGAAAAAATGAGATATACAAAACTTATCACCTAGAAAAAATGAGATATACAAAAATTATCACCATGTCAGTTAATATTTAGTTGGGTAACCTTTAGCATGAATTACGGCCTTACAACGTCTTCCCATGGAGTGAACCAAGTCCTTTAGTTCTGCAGCTGTTATAATGTGAAATCAAGATTGAATGATTGCTTCTATTAACTGGGTTTTATTGCTGGGTCGCTCCCGACTAACAAGTTTCTTTAGTCGGCTCCATAGATTTTCAATTGGGTTAAGGTCTGGGCTATTCCCAGGCCATTCCAAGCAGTGGAATATGATTATCTTGAAACCATTTCTTGCACACAGCAGCAATATGACATGGAGCTGAATCCTGTTGAAATATAAATGTTTCATTGTCTTGGAAAAGATCATGTGAGGAAGGCTTCCGTTTGGGCTTAAGTATTTCATTAATGTATTTTTGGCCATTTATATTCCCATTAATCACACAAATTCTGCCCACACCTTTTGCTGTCATATAACTCCAGATCATAACACTGACTGGGTGTTTTACGGTACATGTAATGCAATCAGGATGCAAATCTTCTCCGATTCTTCTCCTTACATATTTTATGCCATCGCTACCAAACAGGGAGATCTTGGTCTCATCACTCCAAATAACACTGTACCATTGTTCCTGTGTCCAGGTAATATGGGGTTTAGCCCAGTTTAGTCTTTTCAACCTTTGTTTGAGAGATAAAAGTGGATTTTTTGTGGAATTCTAGATTTTAGGCCAAATTCCTGCAGTCTGCGCCAGACAGTCCTTGCACTCAACTTCCCATTGCATTGCGCCATTTTATCTTGTATACACCCAGATGATTCTCCAGCACTGGAGATGGAGGATCCACCCATGGGTTGAGACTGTATTCCTGCCCAATCAGATCAAGTCAGCCAAAGTTGTCACGCCCTGTCCCTGGACATATGCCCAGTCTTGACTTGATCTTGCCCATGGACAGGACGTACAACTCTGGCTCCTAGCTCCTTATACCTCTTCAAAAATTTAGAAATGCCACCTTTGGTTATGTTTCCACCAATTTTTCTTCTAATTTCTTTATAACTGTAGCCTTGTTCACTTAATAATACTATTTTACATCACTTTCTGGGCAACCAGTCAACTCTTTGCACCATTACTTTAATTTTATTACGTTTTACAAGCTCACTAAATGAAAGAACACAAAAAAACCCAACCAACTTGATAGCGATCACATAACACACTGACAAATGTCCTCCTCTCAGCTTCAATGCATGACATCAATAACTGAATCCTACTGTGATCTGATTGGCTCATTGCCAAAACAAGATGACACCTGATTGGCTCTCTAAACACTCATGCTCATTGGCTACAATCAGATGAAGGAAAGCTACCTGATATCAACCTAAGCAAGTTGTGCTTCCTTTTTCTGGTTATTTGGCTATAACTTCTGATAGAATAAAGATAATTGAACAAACTTTGTTGCATTAAATTCTTGATTAAATTATCTTTCCATTGATATATACTATTATGGTACTACTCCAAAGAAAAGTGGTGTTATTAGCCATCAAACCTCAAATGTACACTTTTCCCAAAAGGTTTCTACAATTTTGGCCACTACTGTACAATTCCAAAATTTGGTGTGCTTTTACTGCAATTCTTCTTAGCTTCTGTTTCATTTGGAAGGGTTGAAATTATACAGGATGATTTTTCAGGTAGAAGTCATCACCCAATCCTACATCAAAGATGGCGAAGCTATGGCTTCTAGACATATTTGGCTTCCCAAGCCAGGTAACCAAGCCTGTAAGAGATCCTGAGCATGATTTATCCCTTTCCTGTGTCCATCATTTATGGAGAGAGCTATGTTTGCAGGCACCTCATTTGGTGTGCCTCCAATTGTGGCTTAGTTACAACATTGATAAGGCCCGGTGACAAAAAGTGCAAAGAAGTCAAAATGGATTCAAGTTATGAACACCCCATAAATTCCATTTGAAAGTGCTATCAGACATTTTTCCAGGCATTTTCGGAAAATCATAAGCATAGCTTTTGGTTAGCCACCCTTACCTCTCTCTGAATTTTGTACACAGGACTGAGGGGATATACAACTACTAAATCAATAAATATAAGAAAGATTTGGAGAAACCAGTTGTAGCTCTCAAGAGATAGACACTGTTTCATATGAGAAGATAAGGGATGTACGTTTTTCAGTGTGTAATTATAGTTTTCCTAATTTGGCCAAAACCAGGTCTTTGAAATCTGCTTTAGATAAATAGGAAAACTATTTTGATTCTATGATTCCTATTTTTCACTGGTTTTTATTTTAAATCAGATGTGTTTAGTGTTACACAACTGTCACTTATCCACTCATTGGGGAGTTTCTATAGCAAAATGGCAGAATTTAAGTTGATAATTGACGGGATGGTTCTTAAGAAGAGAAAAAATGTAAAAGTCTAAGGAGGATATCTGATACTTTATTTTGCAATAAGTGTGATTTATCTCTTTTGCCAGTGTCTGTTAACTAATGTTGAATTTTCATTAATAGCTATGGAAATGGCAATTTTACTGTCATAAAGCTAGCTGATTATTAATGCTATAGCTGATTTGACAGAATATTTCTTCAGTTATTGTTATTGATATGCACCACATATATTTTGTGTTATATATAATAACAAATAATGCTATATGTGATGTTGTGTATATATATATATATANAATGCTGGTCAATGGGAAAGTCCCTTTATAGGTTTAATTAGGGCGTGTGCACGACTCTTCGATCTCGTCACTGGGCCGGTTATACTAGAATGTACTCCAAGCACCAAGTTCTTATTGGGAGTTGTCCTTCCCACATGATCCGTATCAGTGTAAGTAATAGCAGGGGATATCCTTTCTTGGAGGTTTAGCGCGGGTAAAGGGACTTTCCCATTGACCAGCATTCTAAGCCCTGAAGATGTCGGCGGATGCCGACGAAAGCTAGGCACTTTTATTGATTTCTATGTATTTTAAAGGTTTTTAATATTCTTAAGAACTTTTATTTCTAAATTATTATTATTAAATTATTTATTCCCTGGTGCTCACGTCTATTGACTGACTTTGAACATGGATATACCCGGGGATCACATTTTTAAAGTAAGTATATATATATATATATATATATATATATATATATATATATATATATATATATATATATATATATATATATATATATATATAACATATATATATGTCCAACAAATTTATTTGCACGTAGTCATCTCTGGAGTTTTAATTCTCTAAATATGAGACACAAAGAAATTTCTTACTTCACCAAAGAGATATTTGAAAAAGAAACAAATTGTCACTTATAACTTGATATCTCCTATTTTTTATTTTTTTATTTATTTTTTATTAATTTAGGAATGCTTGTTAGATTTTCCTTCAGGATAAAATGGGTCTTTCTCAATGGCATTGTAATTGTTTGAGTAATCAAATTTGCCTTAAAAAAAAAAAAAGAAGAAAATTCTCCCCATGCTTACCGCATCCCTTCTAGCCAAATACAACTTGAGTGATTTATGAGGAGAAAACAATTCTGGATCTCATTCAATCCCATCATCAGTTTTAATCTAGTTGTCTAATAAGCAGCCGGCAAGAGTGTTGTTGTAGCTCCCTCCTCCCTCTTCTGAGATTATTTTTTCTCCAGATGGTTTGGCACGTTATCCAACATGATGACAACATCTTTCCATTTCTCATCACTTCTGTTGCAAAAAGCTTTTTTTTTTCTCTTTGTGGAAAGTGTTACAAAAGAAAGGCATTTGGGGAGCCAAACCTGTCTTGAGGCTTTCACTGGTATCTAAGGAACCATTTCAGTTACGCAGGCTGGAAAACAAGGGCTTTTGTCAACTTATGTTTTATTCAAAGATGCCCACCCAATTCATGAAAAGTCCCGTAGAGTTAATAAGGAAGGTGACTCGGCTCCCTGTAACAAAATGACATGTCTGGTTTTTGATGGGAAGGGGTTGGGTAGAATTGGCTAATTTGCACATTGTCTGGATATATCTGCCATACTACATTGCTCCAAAAAGAAATTAAAAGCTACTATATTTATTTAAAATCTCATGCTATTTAAAATGATCATAAAAGCATATACAGGTTGTTGTTTTTTTAAAAAAGAAATAGTTATGTTCCAGAAGACACCACCACCAATACAACACAAAAGAACCAATAAAATTTCAGTGCCAGGTATTTTTGGGGTTAGCATGGATTTTTAAGATTTCCTGGACCTTTTAATTCATTAGTTCATTCATTTATTCAATTTTGTATATGCCCAACTCTACAAGTTTTGAAGTGGCAAGAAAACAGTAAAACAATAAGAACAAAGATAATGTGCAGCCAGAAGAAAATATACTTGGTTATATTGGTGCAAGGACTCAACACCACCCTGAAGTATGAAATTGTCAGTTGTTCTCAAGGCAGGTCAGCTCAGGAAACAGATTTCACAGGTATGACTGGAATTCTATTTTATTGATATAGCCTAAGTAACAGAATCTTAAAAGGCTGACAGCAGTTTCTATCCCTCCTGCTTATATCCAAGAGAGTTTAAGGCACAGACAGTTTAAAATTTCTTTATAATGCTCTTTTCCTGTTCCGGGTTTAAGTCATGTCTTTCTGTTATTGCCTGGATTCTCCAAGGTCACTTCTGTGGTACTGTATCAAAATAAAGTATGAAAGTAGAAACAGAAATGGAACCATTCTGAAGCTAAATTATGGAAATGCATTCATAAGCATACTAAGAAAAAGTACTTTAAATGTAACCCAGTTAGTTATGTATAGATTTCGTCTCATTATATGTTCTGTCTCCATAACGGGGACACATATTTATTTGCTACATATGTGTAGGGGTGTGGCTCTATACATATGTTGTTCATAGTATGTTTAGGTGTGTGTCATGTATGTGTTTCACTTTGAGAGTGGGCAACTAAATTTCATTTTTGATGTGTGCCATTGTGTCCACAGTAAAAAAATGACAATAAAGGTTATCTTATCTATATAGACATATACAGGTAGTCCTTGACTAATGAGTGTAACTGCAGTTAGAAGTTGTGGTTGTTAAGCAGGTCTCCATGTGCATGATATTACAAGTAGTGTGCTGTCCTGCTTTCTCTCTCACACACACACATAACTGTGGTTTAATGGGTTTATTAATGTTTCCCTGCAACCCCTTCACTAAAAACCCAGAACTGTCCCAATTAAGTCCAGCCACAAGCAGACCAATGCTAGTCCACAGAGCAATGGCCAATGAGTCCACAAGGCACTTGAAAGTTTCCCAGTTGGAAGAAACTGACCAGGCAAAATTAAATCCACAATACAAAGAGGGTTCACGAGGCAAGAAAAGTCCAGAATTCACAAGGCACGATCCAAGTCAAGGCACAGCAAGGCAATCCAAAGGAAGGCAAGAATCACAATGATCAGAAAAGACACACATGGTTCCCAGCATTGCTTCCATCTGTCTGAAGAAGGGCGAGGCTTTCTCCTCACAAGTAATCTGGCTGACCTTCTCTGCTCCTGCCTTTTCTTTGCCCTGTATGTTCTTGGATCAGGTGCAGAAGGCAGTTCCTCTTCCTCATCACTGACTGGCTGCAGCTGCATGCTTTTCCCACCTGGAGCCTTGGGGCTGTCCTGCTGCAGCTGTGCTTCAGCCAAATCCCAAGCAGAGGGCTGCTTGGAGCCATTGACCAACTTCCCTCCAGATGTGTTTGGAACTGGTTCATCTACCTCTGAGCTGACATCCGGGAGAGTCATCACAGGTAGTTGCTCACTTACAACCACAAATGAGTCCAAAATTTCCATTACTAGGCAAGATAGTTAAGAGAGGTTTGCCCCATTTTATGACTGTTCTTGTTACTGAATTTCTGGTAGTAATATGGTTGTTAAGTGAATTTGGCTTCCCCATTGATTTTGCTTATCAGAAGGTTGCAAAAAGTGATCACATGACCCTGGTACTTTCTCTTCTACTTGCCAGGATCATTTGTCACCTCACTTCCCAAAGCCTTGGAAACAGAATATTTCAGGTTAACTGTAACACATCACAAAAAGGGGAAATTGTTAAATGGGTTAGAATTAATTGCATTAGTTTTGTTTAATTTCAACTCAAGTGGAATTCAGTTTTAATTTTTGTTCTGGCTCTGTCCACTTTAGCCCCCAATACGTGTAAGTCATTGATTTATGGCCATTCGTTCAGTGATCATTCAAAGTTACAACAGCACTGAGCGAATGGCACTTTCGATAGATCCTTGTAGCTCTGGCTGTCACAGGGTCCTCACGGTCATGTGATTGCCATCCGGGAACTTAGCATCTGGTTCCTGATTACGTCACACAGAGCCTTGGTCATATAATCACAATTTCTGACATTCTCTGCCAGCTTCTCACAAGCAGAGTCGGTGGGGAAGCTAGCAGAAAGTTGGAAGTTGTAGTCACATGTAGGCCTCTTCTAATAACCTCATGGTCCTTGCTTAATGATGGCTAGAAATGCTACCACTAAGCAACTTGGTCACATGACATTATACTTTATGACTATATCACTTAATAATGACAGTTCTACACTCAGTTGCCATTGTAAGCCAAGAACTATCTGTATGCAGAAATCAAAACAGCCCTCTGCTTGAAAAAGATTGATCAGGATTATAATCCCTTCCTCTGTATTAACTGGCTTCCTTTCTCATTGCAGCATTGTATTTTTGGGATTCTGATTATGTGTGTTGAGGATTATATGCTATAGTGCATTTCATATTTTTGGACCCCCAAATAATGCATGAGTAGAATAATTTACTTTGTTGGCATTAGGAAGAGTAGGCGTAATATATACTATTCCCCTGGTTATTTTTGTATTTTAAATCTTCAGTAATGACGCATCTAAGTCCCAGATGTTTCAATCTTTATCTAAGATGTGTTCACGCTTTGCAAGGATCTTTTAAAAGCAAAGAGTGAAGTATTGTATAAGGTAGGGGTGTCAAACTGCGGGCCAGTTGCATCAAGCAGAGGCCGCGCCCACCCCAACTCGGGCAATGCAAAAAAAGTCATGATACGTTGCGGCACGTCATGTGACGTGGCGAGTTTGACACCTGTAGTATAAGGCATTCAAATGGATATGCATTTCTTGGTCTGGTGCTTCCTGCAGCTGGGTGTAGTGCTTAATCGCTGTACCAACAGAGTTATATTTCTTTCATGAAAGGGCAAATTAAATAGCCTTGTGATCTGGCTAAGCTCTTGAATAGCTGATTTCTGTTTATGCTGGGTTGTAAAGAAAATCCTTGAGACTCAGGCACACCAGAACTCCGAAATTCCCTCTTTATCCAGTTATTAAGCATACCGAATATTTCCCTTTCATGAAGTTGCAGAAATATATAAATGGATTTGGAATGTCCTGAGATTAAGAGTGGGTCATAAGTTTGCAAGTGGTTATTTTAAAAGCAGGCCTTGAGACTGAGAAGGTTGAAAGTAATTTGCTCTATGATTTATTACTATTAGGTACTTAACCTGGAACTCTCCTTTAAAACAGTGAGGAAAGCTTAATGTAGTACAGAAATCAGTGATCTTTTGAGGAGCTGAGCAGTGTGCAAAACTGCTTGTTATCCAACGTGAACTTTCTATTTGTTTGCATGTATAAGTCAAAGTGTTGAGGCAGGTCAGTAGATCTGGCCCCAGAATAACAGGAGCAATGGCTCCATGGGTAAAAGGCTTGGTTACTTTACATTTTATTTCATTTATTCTAAAATTTGTGTTGCTGCCCAGCTTGTACCAAACTCTGGGTGATTCACAGCCTAGATTTTTGATAGTGGTTGCTTTTTTTTAAAAAAAAAATTCATTAACATTCTGCCTCTGTCTGAGTGCATGGCTGCATTTATACACAACTTGTGAGGCTGTAAGAGAATGGGTGCTTGAATCTGGGTCTCCAGCACTCAGCTGTTATACCATTGACTCTTGCCTTGATTTTTGCAATGATTTTTTTTTTTACATTCAGTTTTATCCTTTAGACATTAATTTGTGTCATCTCCTCAATCTGTCATTCCTTTTAAAGGTGGTTATCACTGTGACATTGCGGTGGAAAGAGTTGTTTTGAGCACTTCAGAGAAGAGAGAGGAGCAGAGAAATGAGGCACTTTTATTAGCGCTCTTCCAGTTTTGGTGCTTCAGAATCAAATCCCATTGATAGAATTCTGCCATACACACACACACACACATATAAACACACACACACACACACACACAGTGTTAACATATGAAAGCTTTTTAATATAAAGATTGATGAATACTTCTTGTGCGGGTACAAAAATGGCACATTAGGGATCTAATTGGATTAAAACATCATGGCATATTTTCTATGGGAGAGGAAGCTTTGGATACGGAATAGCATTCAAATGAATTCCACCTCCCCCTAGTTATTTAAGCATGGTAATAGTTGGAAAAAATGAAATGCTGAGATATCCTTGAGCTGCAAGGCAGGCTATATTTGTTTCTTTAGTGGTCATTAGAGAGTTTCAGATTTTTCTCAGATTTGTTTATTTCTTAAAACTATTTGCCAAGTGCTTTGAATCATGTTGAGAACTCAGTGAACTTCAGAACGAGCTGTATTTGATTGAGTTGGATTGAATACAAAGGTCACACATGTTTCTATTTCCTGAGTGGAGGAAGATAGCTCTCTAAGAATTTAGTGCTGGGAATGAATGTGCATGTTAACTAATTCCTATGTTTCGTGCACAGCAACTCACAATATATAATTGCCATTTGGTATGCATTAAATAATTTGTTTGCTGTATGTTAGAGTAGCAGGCTCCCAAATGAATGGAGCTAGTTTCTTTGGGATTATTCTACACAAACCGTTGGCTTTAATAAGTCTGAATTTATCTTGTCCTCTTTTGATGTGAACAACCTTTTGGGGGTTAGTGATTGTGTTTAACATCTTTGGGAAAGCCTCAGTGGGTATGTGATGATAAAAAGTGGGTGGGATTATGACATCTGTTTGAGTGGGACCTAGATGTCTTTTTTTCCTTCTGGGGTTTAGGATTGTTGTTTAAAAAACATTAAATCTTTTTTTTACGCCTGGGGTTACACTTTTTGTGTTTTTCCTGTCTTTGTTTGAGGAACCATACTTTCAGGTTTGAGCAATTGTGGCCATAGGGTGATGGGAAGAAGACAGCCCCCCACCCAAAAAAGGTTCTGTGCTCAACCTTAGTTAAATGTTCAGTTAGTGAAATAATATGCCAAGGGAAGAACTCTTCTATCTGATCAATTGAAAAATTCACCATTACATGGAAAAATAAAGCTACCAATCAAGGATAGATTCTACAGGCAGGGAGTGTCCTTTAGTGCTGGGCTGTCTCTGAGTCTTCATAATGGTGGAGATTAAAAAAATGTTGAATAGAGAAGACTCTGATTTTATGTTTAGGTTTAAATATTTGTGAAATCAAGATCCAGTTCTGCTGATACTTGATGTATTGACTAATTCCCAGCACACACTTCATAGTGCTTGTTTTTCTTGCAGGCAGAAGCAGGATTACAACAACAGACTATGGATTTCAACATGAGACACTGGTGATGCAGTGGCAGTGAGTATTTTCAGACCAGCTTTTCTTTCTTTTCTTTTTTTTAATTTTTAAATCTGTTGAAAACTTCCTTTTTAGCCTCTTGTGCTTCGACTCCTGTGACTTCAGCTGCATTCTGATGGCAGTTTCCCCACAGGTTATTTAGTACAGTAGTATGAAATTTCTACCAGCATTTTCAGGGGAAAGGGGAAAGGCTGGTTTGAATTGAGATTACAGATGTATTTTTAGTGACCGTGACCACCTAGGACACAGCAAAAAGCAGCAGCACTTATAAAGACATATTCCAAAAATAAGATTTGAGTTTGAGCTGGTTATCACACTAACACTCCTTAAAGTCATAGTGGTGCATTAACATGACCAAACTGTAAGTCAGAACATTGAAACTGCATCAGTGACAATGTTAAGATTTATCTTACACGAGGTGGGCAACAGATCTTGGCTTTTGCAGATTAGTCTGTGAGAAGTTTTGTTAGAACCTCTTGGTGATTGAAGGTCTATTAAGTTTGCCCTTGCTTCATGTCATTTCTGCCATTCCCAGCAACTGGCCACTTGTTATTACTTTTGGCAAACCTTTCAGCTATGAGCCATCTGCCACTTTTCCAGAGGTTCTGCTTACTTGCATCCTTCCTCCAAATGCATTTGGGACTTGGATTGGACTTGACAACTGGTTAACATCTGCTGTTGGTTTAATTCAGATGGCTGTGGCTGCTTGGATCTGCTGCAGGTCTTGCAGCTGACCTCAGTCACCAGAGGCCTGCTGTGTTTGCCTTTTCTGCCGGTTAAGCTGTTTCTTACAAGCCTAAATATTGGTCTTGTCTCTAACTTGCCAAACCACCAATGCTTCCTCCATTCCTAGATTTGAGATTTCTCATCAGGTTGTTTGCCTTGGCTCGTTGTGCAGATCTAAGTGTGGTCTCTTATTAAGACCGAAGTGCCATAAACCTTTGAACAGCTGGAAATTCTACACTAATACTTGTGCCAGACTCCATAAATATTTTGTGGAAGAAGGGGAAGGGCTTGGTTATCCTGGTCCTGACTTTACTACATCAGCACAAGGATGGGACTGAAGCTTTTTTGAGTGTTTGTAAGCTGGGCTATGTCAATCCTGGAGAAAATACTTTGGATGATTTTGGAGGAAAGTTGATCATGGCTGAGCCATATTGATTTGGGCGTCCCATGTACTCAGGAGAACATTGCCAGTCTGTTATGGGATATGAAAAATCTGTGATGTGGTGATTTCATCCTCTAATTCTTTTGCAGTCTCAAGCATTACAAAGCTGTCTGAGGTGGCTAAACTGAGGTCTACAACGTGGGGCAGATATGTCACGTTTTGAAGGGGGCTCCTTTGTCAAGCCACATAGCAGATGTTTGAGGATTTGGTTACAGGTGGCCCTCATTTAATAACTGCCCTCTTTAGTGACCACTTGAAGTTACAATGGCTCTGAAAAAGTAACTGTATGCTTGATTATTGCATTTACAACTTTCACAGTATCCATGCAGTCATGTGATCAATATTTGGACATTTCACCACTAGCGGGAATGTACAACTGTTGCAGTGTCCTTCAGTTATGTAATTGCTATTTGCATGCTTCACAACCAGCTTTCAACAAGCAGAGTTAATGGAGAAGATGGCAGCAAAATTGCAAGTTGCAGTCACATGATGTCTACTTAACGCTCTCCAGTGACTCACTTAACAACAAAATGGAAAGTGGTGTCATAAACCTAAACTCCAAACCCCTGTTTTGTTTAACAGTGAGTTGCTGGTCTCAATTTTGATCACTAAATGGGGACTGTCTGTATTTCTAAATATCTGCTTACTCATGAAAATGTGAATAGTGGATTTGCTTCATCTGTAGCTCCATCCTGAGCTCTCCTGGTCCGTCTATCTCCTTCCTTCTTCTCACTGTTGGTTGGATATGAAAATAGGATAAAATAATATCTATTCTGTGATTGATCAGGCATTAGGTAAGTATTGAGTGAGTACAAGATAACATCAGGATTGGTGGGGATACCTGATTGTCCCTCAGGATTGGTGGAGACAAAAGTCAGCAGCTTTTTGTAGTTCTGTATCATGCCCTCCAATGCTGTGCATTGTCATTCTGGGCAAAGATGGCGGGAAAAAATTGGCTAGTGGGCTGATTTGGCTGCTATTTCTAGTTGCTTTGACAAAATAATTTGCCAAGACGGAAGGTGAAACATAGCATAGAAAACTGACATCAGAAAAGACCTGGTCTTTTCAAATCTTCCCTTTGAGTTTTTAATTATTTTTTAAATTTTTGTTGGACGATGCATATTTGTTTCTCCGAAGCATGTTAAAAAAATTATCAGTTACTGATGACTACCCATTACCTTGGGTCAATCTTGAGCTTGGCGGATTAGCATATATAATTTCTATATATGGTTTTTTGGGTAGCAAAGTAACTTATTTTAATGTGCTTCCGTTAATTTCCTTTTCTGGAGAAGGTTTGAGAGAGGTATTGGAAAGACCAATGCATGCAAATTATGGGCTGTTTTTGCAGTAAGTAATAATATTTTAAGATGATTATGTGTTCCCGTTAGAATAATTCATTATTATTATTATTATTTTAATGAAGATAATAACGGAACCAAAACAATAGGGTGGCTAGGATAGAACCATGCATGTTTCTATTCTCTTCCTACTGCTTACTGTGTTTTCCCCAAAATAAGACCTATCCCGAAAATAAGCCCTATCTTGATTTTTGGGGTGGGCCTAATATAAGCCCTACCCCCAAAATAAGCCCTAGTTAAGGCCCCGCCCACCTGCCTGCCTCTTCCCTTTCACTCACCTTCCAAGCCAGACTGCTGGCACTTTTGGCCCCCTGACCTCCTTCGCAGTTCTGTCCACACAACCACCGAAGCAGCAGGCAGAGCCCCGGAGGGTCGGGGAGGGTGCTGAAGCGAGCAGGCATTCTGCCTGTAGTGCCCATGCCAGCTGCCCCTGTCCCGCCAGAGCTGGAATGCCGCTGCATTTCAGTACCGGTAGATGCCAGCCTTTGTTATGGGTGTTATGTTTATCTTACATGCAGCTCTATCATTCATCTCTATTGTATTTGTTTCCTGTGTCATATTGCTACTCTGTGATTCATCTCTATTGTTCCCTCCAGCGGGCCTGGGGAGCTACTGGAGAGAATGCCTGGCACCTTTGGGGGTGTTTGCCTTGGCACCTGCTTTCCAGCTCCATCGTGTTTTTCCACTACTGCGGAATTGGAGAGCTTGCCCTACCACCGCCCAGATACCCTTACTTCCCCCAAGCATTTCTTTGCTTACCTGCTTTTCAGCTGCGTTGCGTTTCTCCATTGCGTTTCTCTGCCGCTGTGTGCAGGGAAACGAAAGAAGTTTGTGGGACTAAAAAAACAAAAGTTCAATCAGACCTTCCAACTTCTCGCAAAAGATCTTATGATTGTCATTTCTCAAATCTCAAGTTTTCCCCCCCTGATGTCTTATTAGATATTTCCTTATTTTTTTGAACTACATGTTCATTTCTGGGTTCTCTTACTATATTACAACAACAACAACAACAACAATAAAGTTGGAAGGGACCTTGAACCTCCTGTTCAGGTAGGAAACCCTATACCATTTCAGACAAATGGCTGTCCAGTCTCTTCTTTAAAATTCCAGTGTTGGAGCATTCACCGCTTCTGGAGGCAGGTTGTTCCACTGATTAATTGTTCTAACTGTCAGGAAATTTCTCTTTAGTTCTAGGTTGTTTCTCTCTTTGGTTAGTTTCCATCCGTTGCTTCTTGACTTGCCTTCAGTGCTTTGGAGAATAGCTTGACTCCCTCTTCTTTGTGGCAACCCCTGAGATATTGGAACACTGCTATCGTATCATCCCTCGTCCTTCTCTTCATTAAACTAGACATACCCAATTCCAGCAACCATTGTACAAATATGTTGTACAATGATCTCATTCTAAGTGCTGCTGCTGTGGGACTTATTTCTTTCTACTACCTTTATTACTTCTCTATAAATGGACTGAAATTGCTTAGTATTGTCTGCACTTGAGGTTAGTTTGGGAAGGAAGAAGAGGCTGTAGATGGAAGATAGTTCATAAGTTGCCTGCTCTTATGGGCCCACTGTTAAAGTCCCTTAGCAAAGTTTTAATAACTTTCTTTTGCCCTATAACAGCTTGTTATCTGTATTAGATTTTGAAGGGTAGGGTTTGAATTGTTTAGCTTCTTGAGAATTCTGGTTCATTTCTTTTGTCTTTAATTGATGTTTAGTCTTAATTTTCAGGCTATTGACAAATAATTACCTGTCTAATTTTATGTGTGCAGATGATTATATATTGAGCCAAGGTTGGCCACCTGGTATGCGTTATTATGCTGCTTACTTAATGTACTTATTGAATCTCTATTTTGTTTGGTCAGTCAGTAGCCTGTAATGAAAAACTCATTGATTTCACCTTTTTATTTCAGGAGCAATTGATGACTTTTCTCAGACACTATCAGATAATTTAATCAGCAGCTGTTGAAAACTGTTTTAATCAATGGATGGGAAGATTTTTCTTGAGAGAAAGTTTATATGAGAAAATAACAGGCTAGGGGGTTAATCGAAAATTAAAAAAAATACATCATGGTTGGACCTTTTTACGGGTAATTGGGAACTTCTGCCAATTTTTACCATTTTTCCTCAAAGTAAATCAGTTGTTCAACCATTTTATAAACTATAATTGTGAAGATATTCTGAAACAGTAGTAGCATCTACAGCAGGGGTGGGCCGGATGCGTCATGCCAAAACCACGCCCACCCCATTGGTGGCAGTGGAAAAAAAGTCACGATACGTCGCGACATGTCACATGATGTTGTGAGTTTGACACCCCTGATCTACAGCAAATTGCAGTGACACCAGAAGGATGACTCACATATGGTGACATCACCATGCAAATGCTACCCTAATTTGTGTTCCAACATCTGATGTAAATATGGAAGTCATGTCATTAGTGTAATGATGTTGCCCTGCACATTTTATCCTTTGCTTTCCTTCCTTCCTAGGCACCCATGCTCTGCAGATGTTCTATTTGAGGAGTGTCTGTTGTGTGTAATAAAAAGAGGATTTAGCATATTCACTCAGATTGATAAGGTTATGCCTGGTAAGAGTTGGGGACTTGTATTGTTATTCTTATTTCATAGAAATGGAGCTGCTGCACTGTGAATGGAGGACATGCACCTCCATATATCAGTTCCCTATTTGTAGCAATAGGGAATA